>NC_061864.1:26254471-26470463 GCF_907164915.1 Impatiens glandulifera
TGCCACGTATCATTTAAAAAGTTCGATTGTTAGATCCTGCTCAGTTTTTAACAAATCTCAAGGACAACGGACAATCTGCCTTACAAATCTCGATCATCTTGCTTACTGAAATTACAGAGAAATCAAGCCTTTGAACATTCATACTGTGAAGCTTCTTTCTGATTGTACTGTATGTGAATCAAGAGAGAGCTAGAATAAAAAAAACTTTATCCGAGTGATATTCTTCATCTTATAAATTGAACATAGAGTGTTCTGTTCAATAGTGAGCTAAGTGTGTGTAAACTGTATTTGATTCGATTCATATTATAGTGAATCCTTTCGGTGGTTGGAAGAATGGGTGACGTAGGAGAGTTTTTCCGAACATCCATAAACAAACTGCTGTGTTCTTTCATTTCCGTCATATTTTAATATTTCATCTTGAGCTTCTAACCCAAGTAAACAATTCCGCCTTGAATTTGTTTCAAGTGTTTACAAGTGTTTGCGTAGAATAGAAAGTGAATTAAATCCCTAACAGGAGTTCTTTCAAACCGTTTTTCATAAGCCTTCATCCATAGCTAGACCCCCGTCTCTATCGATAAAGTCGATCCTATCACGGACCCTTCTTAGGTTCATCATTCAAGAGATTCATTACGTCATCTTTCACAGATTTCATCGATTTGAGTATTTTCCCGTTGGCCTTAAGATCTTTAATATTTTGAGCCAGCCGGATAATGACGCTTTTGCTTTCATCCGATCTGGTTAGAGGAGTTCAACCGGCCTTTCTTGATCATGACCGGATTTTTGAAGCAAGAGTTTCAACCGGTCTGATACGGCTTGAGCTGTACCTGCACATGGAAATTGAGACTGATTAAGTTCTTTGGCCGAGTTAAAATTAACTTACTTAATTTTTCTAACAATTTCTCCATTTTTGATTATTTAGAATAAATATTCAAAACTTGTAGTGTATGGCCGATTTAAAAATTAACTTATTTAATTTTTCTAACAATTTCCCTCTTTTTAATTATTTAGAATAAATATTCTAAAATTTTAGTGTATTGCCAGTTTATCAAAGAACTTGATGTGGCTGGGGTTTAATTTTTTTTTAGCAATTTCTCCCTTTTTGATACTTTTTAATAAAAAGTTTCTAAATAAGTTGTTTCGAAAAAGTAATTTTTCCAACATGTGTGAATTCTAAGAGATTTGATTTTTCAAAAAGAAACTGAATTTAGAAAAACGCGGTAAATTAAGCAGTAAGTTGAGGTAATAAGTTCATAAGTAAAAAAAATAGATTTTAAGGGTTGGATTATCCTCCCTTATCTTGCTCGTTTGTTTTTCCAGTTCTTCCTCCAACCGCTTGTGTTGTTGTTCGACGGTTGGCCTTTCTTCATCTTACATCCGGTCTATGTCTCTGAAGCATTGGGATACAATAGATTCTCGTCTACCCGGAACGTGGTATGGCATTTGAAAATCGTGACTTGGATCTCTATGGATGAAGTTGTGAATATGACGTCTTCATGTTCCTTAATCGGCCTCTTGCCAACACGAATGGAGGTAGATGATTCCGGTTGTGCTTTGCGGCTTTCGGTTTTAGAGGGATTTCCTCTTCTTCTTCTTCCAACTCCTTATTGGTTGGAAATTGACTAATGATCCAGGGTCGGAGCCGTTACGAATATTTGTTTCCGTGATCACGTTTAACACCCCGGTTGACTTGATCCTTCTTCTTCTTCTTAGCATTTTCCCTGGTTACACTCCTTGTATGGTTGATGGCCGTTTCTTTGCATTAGTGTCGTGCCATGACGGCGTGTTCAAGAATAAGTTCTGTTGAAGCACATTAGCCGCTTTTGGCACTTGGCTCTTTCCATTTCTCAGTTTCTTTTTCGGCTTCCCTATCAGCTAATTCGGCCGTAGCTGATGATCTCTGCTTCCAAATCAGTCAACCGCTTTCTCTTTCAAGCTCGGCTCTATGAAATTTTCTAGCCGCCTCAGCTTCTGATCGAATGTGCGCTTCGGTTGCCATTGGATTTTACCTCCGCTAATTCTCCAACTTGAGCAATGAGGAGTTGCAACATCTGCAACATCTGAGAGGTTGTGTTGTCGACTTTCTCAACCCGGTTTTTCCACTTTATCAATTTTGTTATCCACCTTTCAATTTGTTATCCGACGAGGAGGCCCGGGCCTCAAATCTAGTCTACCATTTGGACATTGCTTCGTCTACCGTAACGTTGATAAGATCTTTTATTACTTCCAAAACCGGAACGACCGAGTGAGGAGAGTGGACTGACAAAGATAGTTCTAGTTGTTCCCGATTAATCGGGTTAGCATTTTCGGAGTGGATGAGGGACTTACTTGTAGAGGGGGAAGCCGTATGTCCGTCCTCTATGCTTGGAGGATTTTTCTCAACATATTTCGGCTGAGAATGTGGGTGTCTAGAGCACTGACCGGCCTCAAATCTGCACATTTCTTACGACGGTTGAAGGCTTTCAGACCCTTGAAACTTATTTTGCTGCCTGTTTACCTCAAACGTTGACTTTTCCATTTAAGCTATTTCTGCTTCGATTGACGTAATAATCTCCGGAATGGTGTCTCGGACCTTAAGTTCCTCCTCACTTAACTCCATATCTTTGGATGCCTCCATTAATTCCTTTAATGCCCATACTTTTGCATTTCTTTCAACAAGCTGACACCGGCTCATAACGAGAGAGATGTTGTTGGTTTTTTCTAACTGGAAAACCGTTCTTTCTAGGTCAACTATCTTCATCCATTCTTCAATATGGAAGGTTGTAGCGAGCATTTATTCGAAGAGAGTTTCACTTTTGAGTGTCCACCACTCATAAAAGACGTTGGAGATTTCAAGAGCTTGATCCCCCATAATTCCCAAAATTCGTCTTACATGATCCTTCGTTCGTTCTTCAATTGTCTGGTCGGCTGGTATTTGTGGTTCCGGTGGAGTTTCGGAAATAATTGACTCCTCAGGATCTGAATATTTGAAGGTTTTGTCCCCAACCGGACTAGTTGAACTGTTCTTTGAATTACTTCCTCCTTGCACTGGAGGATCCTCAGCTAGAACTTCTTCTTTAGTAACTGGATTTGGACCTCCCGTTGTAGCATTTTGGATAACTGGCTCCACATGAGCCGGATTTGGATTAGTTTGGAGATTTTCGTCCCCAACTGGTCCGGATGTACTTCTTTCTGCATTATTACCTCCTTGCGGCGGAGGGATTTCAGTTTCTATTTCTTCTTCAGTATTGGCCGTTTCTTTGGCCGGATCGATATTTCCTTGATTAGTTGCACCAACCTGACCGATTTCCGCACGATTACTTGTCACCTCATCTTTAATAGCACGATTGACATCTCGTAACACATTAACTATGGCCTCCGAAGTCCTTAGTCGGACATTCTCTATCGTATCCCTAACATTTCTAGGAGGAGAAACCCTAGTTTCAGGATTAGAAGGAAGAGAATGAACACTAACCACTTCAGCCAGATGTTTCTTAGAGTGAGATCGAGTGACTCGGCTTCCCGAAGATTCGGCTTGCCGTGAGGAAGGAATCGGTCTGGCTCCCTCCGTTTCTCTGATCGGGGATGAAAAGACAGGAATTGGAACCACAATGTTTATAGGAACAGGGTTTAATAATGAATCAGTTTGTAGAAGAGATGGTCCGGGAGATGGAGTTCTTTCAGAGTCATGAGACTTGCTAGTCGTTTTTTTTGCAGTCGACTTTCTGGTTTTCTTAGCCGCAGTTTTGAGCCTTGACTTCTTCTCTTTTACCGTGATTTGTTTGGCCTTAACCTTCGGTTCGACTTCTTTAGGATCTTTGTACTTGGATGTTTTCTCAGCTGGGTCATTCTCAGCTGGTGCTTTCTCCTTTAGAGGCTTCTCAGACCGAGCCCTGATGTTTTCGGAATTCATGATTTTGGAGGGGGATAGAGCGATACCTTCTCCAATGGAAATCTGAAGATGCATCAAAATTTTTCCAATTGGCATAGCATATGCCTGAACTCGATCTTTTGCTCAGGCGATTACTTCGCATAACTGCTCGAATAGTACGCTGCCCTAATCTATTTTATAATAATATGTAACTATTATTAAACATAATTATATACTCATAACTATTATTGTCTTTTGAAAAATCATAATTGACTTCAAAATTGGAGATGCCAAGTGCATTATTAATGATCATAGGCCTTTAAAATGTCCAAATTATAAGCTTAAAGATTCAGATAAATAAACATTAGAAACTAAATTTAGACAAACAAATTCATATATGGAGTCCTATTAACCGGTTTCCATTGGAATGTCTCATCTTTAAGGGAAGTTCATACAATCCGAAAATTGGTTGATTTCATGTATTAACTATCCTTTTTTTTTATCCCCCATGGAGGGTACACAATGAAGGAATTCAATGATAGACACAATCTCGGTACACATTTTAGGAAAAAATATTGTTTTACGAATGTTATGCTATAGAATTCCTTGGTTTACCGTCCTCATGAATCTCATAAAAAGTTGACAGAAAGACTATCATTTCGAAAGTTGTCATGTCTTAGTGATGAATAATCAAAATAGAGTTATATAGCTTATATATTTTTCTTTTGGCCCATACATGTTTTAGACTAGTACGTACTGAGATGTAATAAGCTAATTATCTTTGAGAGTCACCACTTCAGTGTTCTTCACAAAGAACCTAAAGGAAAAAAAATAAGAGATTCATTTTAATGATTTGGTGTTTGGATACGCATTAGAAAAGAGTCTACAATGTTATGTAATATGTGCATGTCCTATCAGACAGTCTCTACTCAAACATAATTGGACATTGATTGTTTGAAGGAATTGTTACACATGCATTCTAAGTTCATAACTCTTTCGTTTTTGTGATTATCCTATAATGTGTCTAATCCAAGGATCCATCCATTTTCCTTTCTTAGAGATTATTTTAAAATTGGAACTTTAAGGCCAAAATTTGACCTTAATAAAGTTCATGGTATTTTGACGTGAAAGAATAGTCTAGTGGCTGATATAATTTCAAATTATTTAAAATAATTCAAAATTGGAAATTAAGGGTTAAAATTCAACGTTGAAAGAATCTGGGGGGCAATTTGGACGTGAACAGATAGTCTAAGGGCCGCGTAATTATGAATGAAATAAATAAATTCATAATTATAAGATTGAGGCGGAATGTAAATGCTATGGGATTTAGAGGGTTGATTTGGACAAAGAGAAGAAGTTTGGGGGTCTATAAAATCGGAAAAAATGGAAAAGGTGCTTCAATCATCGCCTTCGTCTTCCTCCCGTAAATTTTCTTTTTCCCAATTTTCGATGTTAGGAGATGCTTGTTACGTGGTTTTAGTACCCAGGAAATGGAAAGGGAATAAAAATGCTTATAATTAATAAATATATAAAAAGTTCATGACGATATTATAAAATTATAAATCGTTATTATTCTTTTATTAAAATAAAACTTATCCCTATTCTTAATTAAGAAGGGATTACATATATATATGATCATCGTTTTAGACATTGTTTGATTTGATGGAGCAGTTACACTTTTCCATTTCCTCATATTTTATTTATTTTTTCTTATTTTCTTATTTTTATTTTTCTATTTTTATTTTTCTTATTTATTTTTATAATATATCCTCATCTCTTATCATAAGTGGTGTGGGTTGAGTTCTTCATTGGTGAGATGAAAATAGAATTCCGTCGCAAATCCATCGTCAACTCTTCATTCTTTCCTCCAATAGAAGAAGAATCAATATCCGCCGCCATCACTGATAAAAACACAAATATTAGGATATATAAAAAAAACATTAATTCAATTAATTAAAAGAAAAAGAAAAACACCCCACAGTTTCAGACAAGCTAGAAATTTTTTAAAGCTATTGAGATCGGTTGAGAGAGAAGAATAATACGTTTGATAACAGAGGCCTGATATCTCTTTATATATAGAGAAAAAAACATATGTTTGTGGGTGAGAGAGAAATAAAAAAAATAATATTAAAAAGGAAGTAAATATTTTAATATAAGATTTTAAACACTTTAATAAAAAAAGGATTTCATATATATCTCTAAGTGACTTTCTTAACATCAGATAAGATTGACTAGCCTGTCTTCTTATCTGTTGGCTAACTCTATCTCCATTTCTCCATTTTTTTTAATTTATATACATTAAAATTTCATCTAAAACATCTGTCAAATTTTCAGCTTCATTCCTAACAACAAAAATTATAAGTAAAATTTTATCAAAATCCAATCCACATTCATTGTTAAATGTCTAATTGGTGTAACACATTTGAGTATATTTGTTTTCATGATTCATCATCTCGGTTTCTTGTCTTATCAAAGTATCTAACACTTTGTTTCTATCACATTTGTAGATCATTTCTCAAAACCACATAGATGTTACAGTAAATGTTTGTCTTATAGACGAACTAATCATGTAGGTCAAGACAATATCTTGGAACTCTATGTTATGCATACACTTATTAATTTTTTTCTAGAACCAATCGTTAATTAAGTCCATGAACGAGTATCATAATGAATATGGAACTCCCTCTAACAAATCTCAATACTGCCCCTCGTAACCTGACTTAGGATTTGGTCCCGTGCTGAGGCTATCGAGGTCGATGCTTTGGAATTAGCTGCAATCTAGTCCTTAATAAATTCCATTCCACTAGCGATGGATGCAATACTATATTGTAGAGGCGCAATGTTGTCCTGGATTAGACTACGGAGATCCACCGTTCCTAATGATGACTCTTCAGAAGAATGAGGAGCCAATTGTTCGAGTTGGGAAACGATTGGTAGAATCTGTAGAGGAGTAACTTATCCACTTTCTTGAATAGAATCCGGCTTTGGATCCTTTGAAGATGGAGAAGATCGAGGAGAAGGCAACTGAATTAGCACTTGAGATAAGCAGTCGACCTCTTGAGTCTCTGCACATATATCTTTGATAATCCATTTACTTCTACAGAGTGACGGGATGCAGACAGAAGGCGTTGATTTTCGGTCGAGAGGGATTGCTGCTTGGTTTGAGAAAAGGGCTTCTCGATAGCTAGATTGAGCTGCTGCTCTGAATTTGAGGATATCTATTACACGTCAGTAGAGGAAGACAATTGTTTAGCATCTTCGGTGAACTGCTGCTCAACAACAATGGAGAGCTGTTGTTGTTCACCTATAGCAACATATATGAAAGACATGGCTATTAAGCTAAATGAATTTAGAGTCTGTTGCAGCCTTTCGTTAACTCTAGCATCCAGCCAAGTAATTTTCTCTAGGGCCCGTCTTTGGTGAAGGATTGGGTGTAAGGCACTTCCTATAGCGTTGGTAGCCACCAATTCTCTCCTTTTAGACGCATCCTAAATGTATTTAGTGCAAGACCACTTCATGATTGAATTCTCCATAAATATAAGAGCCTTAAACTTTAGATTATGATCTACGCTTGGAAGGAATTCAGAAAACCTCTAGTGGAGTCTTTTAGTGCTCCAGTTGTCGAAGAGTCTCAGCCTCTACAATGATGTGGTCTTAACCTCCTCCTTAATCAGATCGATGTTTGTTTCACTAAGGTGGGAATTCTAGGACAAAGACTGCAAGGTCTTTTTCTTTTCTTGCAACTTCAAAAAGTTGTGCAGCAGTAAGAACAAGTTCCCTAAAAACAATACCTCTAACAGCTAGAACCCTTCTTGAAATAGTCGCTGGAGAGACGGCTGATATAGGGACAACTGCTTTTGGAGTTGTTGCTTTTGGTTGTTCTGCAGCAAGGCTAATAGATATCAGGACAACTAGTGTTTCAGCAACCTTGCCAGGAGACACAACAGATACTATTTCAGCAAGGCCCTCGGTAGGTTACCTTAGGAGTTTCCTCAAATTCTTCCAATCTTGCCTTCTTGGTTTTAGAGACGGTCTCTATTGACTCTTTGATTGATTCATGGTTCTGGATGTTTGAACTCGCAGTCGACTCCCCAACCACCAACTTCCTTCTCTTCCTTGGGATTGGGCGTCGAGAGAGGGAAGAACGCTTGGAAAGGGTAGTTGATTGTCCGCTCGACTGTTGAGTGGTTGATTCAAGGCTGGTTTCCTTGACCCCTTTCATCCTGAAAAGTAATTGCTGACCATTCTGCTGGTCATAATCCTATTGGGGTGGACATTTACTCCCTTGCTTACATTCACTTGTAGGTGTTCAAGTAGTCTTCTGATCTACACAGCGAAACCAGCTTGCTGCTTTTTCGTAAGCGTCACCATTGTCACAAGGGTTATGAAAAGTATCAATGACCATTCGATAGGCATGCCTTTGGTGATGGCCACCATTATTTCAAAATGGTCTTGAGTATATGCATCGAAGGACCCTACCTTCACCCGAAAAGATTTCGAAATAATATCATTAACAAGAGAGTATTCTGGCCACAAAAGCTTCTTATTTCCATGAGTCTCAACAAGATGGGAGACTTTTGAAAAGACCGTTTGCATTTTCGTGATCGAATCGGGCGGAATCTGGTCAAAAATCATGAGTCCTTCCGGTGGAAGCTCAAAATATATTGCTAACAACTCTTCTGATATAGAAACCTTAGCGCCTTTCACCGTTCCCTAAATAGTGTCTTCGACAATCTTCGCAGAAGAAATAAACTTGCAAACCTTGAGTTCGTGAATAGAGAAAGATCCCCCAAGAAACTTCCTTAAACTGGAAGCTTCTAAGGTTCGAAAGATTGCCACCATCTTCGGCATCCCTAGATTGTAGAAAAATTCATTGTCTACCTGCCTAATATTTTGTGCAAAAGAAGCCATTTCAAATTGTGAAAGAGAAGATGAAATTATGGTTTGAGAGGAAGAAGATAGACAACTTTAGGGTTTTAAATCGCAAAGTGGAATATGAATCATTTTAGGCGTGTTGGTCACACTTTATAAAACATGACAGTCACGTGTTTTCATGTTATTTATTTTAAAAAAATATTTATTTAAAAAAATCTAATTAAAAAATGTGACTGATCATTTTTCAAAGGGGAGTGAAATGACATCTTATTGATAAGATTAAAACAGATGTTCCACTCGGCTTAAGATGCGTTGTCTAATACTCACTAAGACAACCGACAGACTGCGATGTTCGCATGCCTTGCTTTTTAGCTTAATGTCATAGTTGTGCTAAAGGCGTGTTGCTGGCGCACATTAACAACTGAGTGTCAACAACAAACTTTTACGAAAAGCTTAGTGTCATTACTATGCTGAAAATACAAGTTGCTTAAGCACAATCTTGTCTGATGTATTGTGTCATCAACCGACTCTTCTTTCAGCATGGTTGGAAAAAGTTGTTTCAACATGTTTGGCTTATCAGCTTATCAATAAATTCCCCCTAAGTTTATGCAAAATTAATTAATTTAGATCTAGAAGACCTAAAATATTTCTAAAGTAAGAAAACTTAGTCTTGGGGAGTGGCTTTGTGAAGATATCAACCAATTGTTGATCGGTTGGCACGTATTCCAACTGAATGTGCTTCTACGCTATATGATCTCGAATGAAGTGATGTCGGATGTCGTTATGCTTTATCCTTGAGTGCAACACTGAATTATATGTGATCGCGATAACGCTGGTGTTGCGACAGAAGATCGGTGACTCATCTGCCTGAATATCAAAGTCTTTTAGCTGTTGTTGAATCCACATCAATTGAGCGCAACAGCTACTTGCGACAAGATATTCTACTTCCGTAGTAGAAGTGGAAATAGACGTCTGTTTCTTGCTAAACAAGAGATCAAACGATCATCAAGGAACTGACACGTTGCACTAGTGCTCTTCTTATCAATCTTGCGACCGGCATAGTCTACATCCGGTAACTAATTAAGTTGAAACTGGAATCTTTCGGATACCATAGTCCAACACATTGAGTTCTCCTTAGATATTTCAAAATACGTTTAGTATCTATGCAATGAGATTGTTTAGGATTAGCCTAAAATGTTCCACACACGCTCACAACAAACATAATATCAGGTCGACTTGTTAGATATAACATAAAGTCAATTATTTCTCGGTAAGCTGTTATATCGACATATTGACCTCCTTCAACTTTGTCCAGCTTACTCGTTGAGTTAATGGGTGTTCAGGAAGCTGAGCAGTTCTCCATACCAAATTTCTTTAGTAATTCCTTTTGTAATTCGCTTGATTAATGAAAATTCCAGCTTTAAGTTTCCTAATTTGAAGTCCAAGGAAGAACGTTAGTTCACCCATCATACTCATCTCAAACTTGTTTTGCATCAACTTAGAAAACATTTCACATAGTTTGGGGTTAGTTGACCCAAATATGATATCATCCACATAAATTTGTACAAGTAATATATGTGAATCTTTAACAAATCTAAAAAGTGTTTTATCTACTATGCCAATAATAAAATCATGCTCAAATAAGAATTTAGTCAATGTATCATACAAAGCTCTAGGAGCTTGCTTAAGTCCATATAAAACTTTATCTAATTTGAAAACATGATTAGACAAATTATGATTTTGAAAACTAGGAGGTTGTTCAACATAAACATAAACATATTCATTAAGTATATCGTTTAGAAAACTAGTTTTAACATTCATTTAATATACTTTAAAATTTTTTAAAGCAGCATAAATTAAGAAGGTTATAATAGCTTATAGTCTAGATACAGGGCAAATGACTCCTCGAATACAATTCTTTCCTCTTGTATGTATCATTGAGCTACTAGTCTAGCTTTGTTTCTCATAACTATGTCATCTTCATTAAGTTTGTTTCTAAAAACTCATCTAGTTCCAATAACATATTGATCATCTAGTCTTGGACTAGATGTCAAACTTTGTTTCTTTCAAATTGATTAAGTTCTTCTTGCGTAACATTAATCCAATCTTGATAAAGCAATGCTTCATCTACTTTCTTTTGTTCAATTTGAGAAATAAAAGTAGAGTTTTTAAATTCATCAATTAGTTGGATCCTGGTCCTAAGAGGTGCATATGGATTACCAATGATGAATTCATGTGGGTGGTTTTTGTTCCATTTGAAGTTAGGTCCCAGAGGATTAGCTGTATGATCAATTGTTTCAGCAGCATCCAGACTGTTAGTTGCCTGCTGATTTTCAGTATAGCTGTCTGGTTGAACATCAACCGGGTCAGCTAGTTTATAAGACGGGCGGTTTCTGTTGACCTGAACTTCATCAT
This sequence comes from Impatiens glandulifera, assembly GCF_907164915.1. Classification (NCBI taxonomy): domain Eukaryota; kingdom Viridiplantae; phylum Streptophyta; class Magnoliopsida; order Ericales; family Balsaminaceae; genus Impatiens; species Impatiens glandulifera. The sequence goes on from NC_061864.1 coordinate 26,265,609, forward strand.
CACTATCTGATTGGAGGTTGGAAACTTCATAATATGTTAGAAACTTCAATAATTTCATTAGAGTTATTTTTAACAGATTCATCAAATACAACATGAGTAGATTCTTCAATAGTTAAAGTTTTTTTATTAAAACCTCTATAAGCTTTGCTAACTGAAGAGTAACTTAACATTATGCCAACATCTGCCTTGGAATCAAAAGAAGTCAAATGAGTTTTGTCATTGTTATGAATAAAACATTTATAGCCGAATATTCTAAAATATGAAATTAGAAACTTTGCCATAGAAAATATCATAAGGTGTTTTATTAAAATATTTATTAATCATTGATCTGTTTTGAGTGTAGTATGCTGTGTTAATGGATTCTGCCCAAAGATTTTGAGATACACCAGAATCAATTAGTATTGACCTAGCTACTTCCTTTAGTGTTATGTTCTTCCTTTCAGTAATACTGTTTTGCTGTGAAGTTATAGAACTAGACAACTCGTGTCTAATACTAGATTACTCAAGGAAAGAAGATAGATTCTTGTTTGAAAATTCAGTTCCCCGGTCACTTTTGATTTTTATAATACTTCAGGATTTTTTTATTGTCTTATTAGAATTTTAATTAGATTAACAGCAGTTTGATCCTTAGATACTAAAAATACTACCAAAGTAATCTAGAGTAATCATCAATTATGACCAAGTATATCTCGTTCCCATAAACCGGTTACTGAAATTGGACCAAACATATTCATGTCCAATAATTCCAGACACTTGTCAAATTGGATATTTCCTTTATTTTAAAAAGTTGATCTGACCTGTTTGCCCATTTGACAAGCTGGACAGACCTTATCTTTATTAAATTTTAGTTTAGGAATACAAATTACAAGATCTTTTGAGCATATGTTGTTAATTGTTTTAAAGTTTAGGTGATTTAGTCATTTATGCCACAACCAATTTTGATCATTTTTGGAAATCATACATACAAGATCGGATGTTTTATTCTTCCAATTTATCTTTGTTAGGATCGGGATGGCCGATAGGGGACTAGGGTCCGGATTATCGGTAATCACTTACAACAACAACACACAATTAGAACTAATCCGGTTAAAGACTAGAACCGCTCTTAACACTACACAAATTGTCACAGTATCTGAAAATGTCCGTTTCAATCTGAAGCAATGTACACAATTCGGTTTGGAAGGTATTTAGAAGGAGTCGATTAGAATTTTTGGGAAAACCGGTTCGGTTTGAATGTTATGAATTAGTTCTGTTGAGATATTTAGGTATTTCGGTTTGGTTGATGATAGTAACACAAGTCACAAATTTTTATGGATGTTCGGAGCAAACTCTCCTACGTCACCCTTTCTTCTCAAACAGTGAGAAGGATATTCACTAAGGAATATTCAACAACACAATACGATCGAGTCTTATTTACTGCTCGTCGTTCACTTTACAATACTCACACAGTATTTGTAATACACTTTTACATATTTGTAAATACACAGAATGCAAGACAATTTCGGAAATTTTAATCACTATTCAAGGTCGAGCGTAAGATTTTTTTTTACTGTTGCTCTCTCTATTTTTGGAGATGCTTCGACTTCCTTTTATAGTGAAAGGATGACAACAGTCATCTTTTCTCTCTCTAAGAGATTGGTCGCTGGAAGTCGTGCTGGTTCAGAAAGATTGCGTGCACGCCTTGCCATTTTGGACATTTGGCAGACATGCATTAGGTCGGTCGCCTGTTTCAGAGATTTGATTTAGATCTTGGATAATTTAATTATCATTGCTTTTGTTGCATGTTTTTGACTCGGATCACGGACCCTTCTTAGGTTCATCATTCAAGAGTTTCATTACGTCATCTTTCACATATTTCATCAATTTGAGTATTGTCCCGCTGGCCTTAAGATCTTCAATATTTTGAGCCAGCCGGATAATGACGCTTTTGCTTTCAGCCGATCCGGTTAGAGGAGTTCAACTGGCCTTTCTTGATCATGACCGGATTTCTGATGCGACTTGAGCTGTATCTGCACATGAAAATTGAGACTGATTAAGTTTTTTGGCCGGGTTAAAATTAACTTACTTAATTTTTCTAACAATTTCTCCCTTTTTGATTATTTAGAATAAATATTCAAAACTTGTAGTGTATGGTCGGTTTAAAAATTTACTTATTTAATTTTTCTAATAATTTATCCCTTTTAGATTATTTAGAATAAATATTCAAAACTTGTAGTGTATGGTCAGTTTATCAAAGAACTTAATGTGGCTGGGGTTAAAACATTTTTATCAATTTCTCCCTTTTTGATACTTTTTAATAAAAAGTTTCAAAATAAGTTGTTTCGAAAAAGCAATTGTCCAACATGTGTGAATTCTAAGAGATTTGATTTTTCAACAAGAAACTGAATTTAGAAAAACGCGGTAAAGTAAGCAGTAAGTTGAGGTAATAAGTTCATAAGTAAAAAAAATATAAACTTAAGGGTTGGATGATTCTCCCTTATCTTGCTCGTTTTGTTTATCTAGTTCTTCCTCCAACCGCTTCTGTTGTTGTTCGAGCTGTTGCCTTTCTTCCTCTTGCCTTTGGTCTATGTCTCTAAAGCATTGAGATACAATAGATTCTCGTCTACCCGGAACGTGGTATGGAATTCGGAAATCGCGACTTGGATCTTTACGGATGAAGTTGTGAATATGATCGTCTTCATGTTCCTCAATCGGCCTCTTGCCAGCACGAATGGAGGTAGATGATTCTGGTTGTGCTTTGCGCTTTCAGTTTAGAGGGATTTCTTCTTCTTCTTCCAGCTCCTTTATTGGTGGAAATTGACTAACGATCCAGGTCGGAGCCGTTTGAATATTTGTTTTCGTGATCAAGTTTAACACACCGATCGCTTGATCCTTCTTCTTCTTCTTACCATTTTCCCTGGTTACACTCCTTGTATGGTGAGGCCGTTTCTTTGCATTAGTGTCGTCCTGAGCCGTGTCAATAATGAGTTGTTGTTGAAGAACATTAGCCGCTTTGGCATTGGCTCTTTCATTCTCAGTTTCTTTTTCGGCTTCCCTATCACCTAATTCGGACGCTAGCTGATGATCTCTTGCTTCCAAATCAGTCAACCACTTTTCTCTTTCAAGCTCGGGTTCATGGAATTTTCTAGCCGCCTCAACATATGATAGAATTTGTGCTTCGGTTGCTATGGCTTTTACCTCCGCTAATTCTCCAACTTGAGTAGTGAGGAGTTACAACTTGAGGTTGTGTTGTCGACTTTCTCAACCCGGTTTTCCACTTTATCAATTTTGTTATCCACCTTTTCAATTTTGTTATCCGACGAGGAGGCCCGGACCTCAAATCTAGCCTGCCATTCGATCATTACTTCGTCAACCGTAGCCTTGATAAGATCTTTTATTACTTCCGAAACCGGAACGACCGAGTGAGGAGAGTGGACTGACAAAGATAGTTCCGGTTGTTCCTGATTAATTGGGTTAACATTTTCAGAGTGGATGAGGGACTTACTTGCAGAGGGGGAAGCTGTATGACCGTCCTTTTTGCTTGGAGGATTTTTCTCAACATGTTCCGGTTGAGAATGTGGGTGTCTATAGCACTGACCGGCCTCAAATCTGTACATTTCTTACGACGGTTGAAGGCTTCAGACCCTGAAAACTTATTCTGCTTCCTATTTTCCTCCAACGTTGCCTTTTCTATTTAAGCTATTTCTGCTTCGATTGACGTAATAATTTCCGGAATGGAGTCTCGGGCCTTCAGTTCCTCCTCACTTAACTCCATATCTTTGGATGCCTCCATTAATTCCTTTAATGCCCACACTTTTGTATTTCTTTCAACAAGCTCACACCGACTCATAACGAGAGAGATGTTGTTGGTTTTTGCTAACTGGAAAACCGTTCTTTCTAGGTCAACTATCTTCATCCATTCTTCTGTGTGGAAGGTTGTCGGGAGAATTTGTTCGAAGGGAGTTTCACTTTTGAGTGTCAACCACTCATAAAAGTCGTTGGAGATTTCTAGAGCTCGATCCCCCATAATTCCCAAAATTCGTCTTACATGATCCTTCGTTCATTCTTCAATTCTCTAGTTGGCTGACATTTGTGGTTCCGGTGGAGTTTTGGGATCCATAATTTTGTATTTCTTTCAACAAGCTGACACCGGCTCATAACGAGAGAGATGTTGTTGGTTTTTTCTAACTGGAAAACCGTTCTTTCTAGGTCAACTATCTTTATCCATTCTTCTGTGTGGAAGGTTGTCGGGAGCATTTATTCGAAGGGAGTTTCACTTTTGAGTGTCCACCACTCATAAAAGTCGTTGGAGATTTCCAATGCTCGATCCCCCATAATTCCCAAAATTCATCTTACATGATCCTTCGTTCATTCTTCAATTCTCTAGTCGGCTGACATTTGTGGTTCCGGTGGAGTTTTAGAAATATATGACTCATCAGGATCCGGACATTTGAAGGTTTCGTCCCCAAACGAACTAGTTGAACTATTCTTTGTATTACTTACCTTCTTGTATTGGAAGATCCTCAGCCAGAACTTCTTCTTCAGTAACCGGATTTGGACCTCCCGGTGTAGCATTTTGAATAACTGGCTCCACATGAGCCGGATTTGGATTAGTTTGGAGATTTTCGTCCCCAACCGGCCCAGATGTACTTCTTTCTGTATTATTACCTCCTTGCAGCGGAGGGATTTCAGTTTCTATTTCTTCTTTAGTATTGGCCATTTCTTTGGCCGAATCGATATTTCCTTGATCAGTTGCACCAACCTGACCGGTTTCCGCACGATTATTTGTCACCTCGTCTTTAGTAGCACGATTGACATCTTGTAACACATTAACTATGGCTTACGAAGTCCTTAGCCGAACATTCTCTATCGTATCCCTAACATATCTAGGAGGAGAAACCCTAGTTTCATGATTAGAAGGAAGAGAATGAACACTAACCTCTTCAGCCGGATGTTTCTTAGAGTGAGATCGAGTGAATCGGCTTCCTGAAGATTCGGCTTATCGTGAGGAAGGATTCGGTCCGGCTCCCTCCGTTTCTCTGATCGGGGATGAAAAGACAGGAATTGGAACCACAATGTATATAGGAATAGGGTTTACCAATGAATCGGTTTGCAGAAGAGATGGTCCGGGAGATGGAGTTCTCTCGGAGTCATGAGACTTTCTGGTCGTTTTGTTTGCAGCCAGCTTTCTGGTTTTCTTAGTCGCAGTTTTGAGCCTTGACTTCTTCTCTTCGGTTTGTTTGGCCTTACCCTTCGGTTCGGCTTCTTTAGGATCTTTGTCCTTGGACGTTTTCTCAGCTAGGTCATTCTCAAACGGTGCTTTCTCCTTCAGAGGCTTCTCAGACTGAGCCCTGATGTTTTTGGAATTCATGATTTTGGAGGGGGATAGAGACGGTACCTTCTCCAATAGATATCTGAAGATGCATCAAAAAATTTCAAATTGGCGTAGCATATGCCTGAACTCGATCTTTTGCTCCGGCGATTACTTCGCATAACTGCTCGAATAGTACGCTGCCCCAATCTATTTTGTCGCACCGGACTATCCCGGCCATCATTTCGAACTTCAATCGGGTTAAATTATCAAAGTTACCTCCTTTGCCCTAGAGGAATTTTAAGACGATATCTAAGAGCCATCTGAATTCTGGTTTTATCTTGCTCTTCTTTCCTGTTTTCTCTAGAGGTCAGCCGGGTTAATAGATAATACATGTCGAACCGCCTCAGAGTCTTCTCCAGAAAGTCTTGTTTTGAAGTCGCGTCCATCAGAGGGTAGTCGAAGAGCTCTACCAAATTTTTCGTCTGTGAGTTCGAACTCTATGCCACAAATAGTCGACGTAATTTTCCTTTTCTACAAACTTGCATTTTCAAAGAATTCAATAACTTCATCCTGATGAACGATGAACGGGCCACCCAGAAAATACTCCAAACTAACATCTTTAAGTTGTCCGATCAATGTTTTGAACTCGATGGTCCCGTTGTCTTCAATGTCCTTGAAGTCGATCTACAGGATATGAGTGAACAACGCATTATCACGTCCCATGGTGGATTGAAAGAAACAATTAAGAAGATTTTGAGAGATAATATGCAAATATGCTTTGAAAAGTTTTTAGAGAGAGAGCGTGGAATGAAGAATGATTCAACTTTTGGTTTATATAGGGAGCGGTTACTTGACGGTTAAGAAACCGAACCGTCACGTCGTTCTGAGTTTTTGGCGCCAAGATTTTCCCTCCAAAAGTTATTGCGGTAACTTTTGGCGGTAAAGAAGGTGGTAATTTTGAGCGGTAAACTAGGGGCGGTAAACTATTGGGGATTGATTTTTGAAGTTTAGCGAATTTTAATGTTGATCCGAAATTTGATGGTAAGACGGAATATTATGTTAAGCCGGAAAATGTGATGTTGAGCCGGAATTTTATGTTAAGCCGGAAAATGTGATGTTGAGTCGGAATTTTATGTTAAGCCGTAAAATGTGATGTTGAGCCGGAATTTTATGTTAAGCCGGAAAATGGGATGTTGAGCCGGAATAGTTAGAGAGAGTGAAAGATTTTGAAAAAAGCCGATAATAATGATAAATGAAATGGTCACCCGGTCGTACAACAAAATGACCGTGATGACCGGAAATGAATCGGTACAATAAAAATAAAATTTATCGGCGGCGAAGGTTCATTTTGTCCATCTTCAATGCCCAATCCTCCACGGTGTAGCCGATCCGACTTTCGATTCTTGCAATCCAATTTTCCAGCATGTCGTCGGTCAACGTGTTTGTCGGGCCTACTGGGATTCCTGGTTAGAGATTTGGAATGACAGAACGAATGTACCAGGTGATTTGGGGAGCGAAGTCGATTCTTCTCTTGGGAGCCGTGTTATGTCCCTTCAGGCAGTTGAAAATTTGAGTGGCCCAATTTATGGGCGAGTAGTTTGTGATTGCGATCATGATATCACTCACTTGTTGAGTGTAATTCTGATTCGCCATTCGTCCCAGGATTGACCGCTGGATCAAGTCCTGGAGGATTTGGAAATGAGGAGCTAAGTCATCTTTCAGATCGTAGCATCCAACCTTATGTCTGTTACCGGAGAAAATGAGTGCATAGCTCTCATTCGCTTCGACGGGAGGAGTGGGAAAGTCAGAGAACCCTTCGGTTGGAAGGTTGAAAAGATCTGCGAACGACTCTTCAGTGAGCCGGTAGAACTCACAGTCAATGTAGGTGGTGATGCTGCCATCATCCCTCAACTATGCATTGTTGAAGATCTCGTGCACCTCCTCTTCGAGGATGGTGTCCGATCCTTCGAGGAAAGTTTGTAGGCCAGAATAGATCCAAGGTTCGACCATAACATTGCTGAGTCTGTTGTCGAGAACGGATTCGAAGTCAACAATGATTGAGTTTCAGATTTCAGCATTCATTTTGAGAGGCAAGGAGAAAGCTGTGATATAGAGATGAAGGTTCAAAATATATAGAGAGAAATACTTTCAAAGTGTGATTTGTTTGAAGGGGAATGATGTCTTTATATAGTACATGCGGTTAGGAGACATTTAATGAGTATATTTTGAAAAATATGACCGTTTTTGTATTGTCAATAAATGCTTGATGCCTTTTCAAGAGAATAACCTTTTTGGAATTGTACGATGTAGGCTAACTGGCCTATCCGGACTAGGCACGCCTTTTGGTTAATGAATATGTCTGTTCCCAATGAGGATTTGAAATTATTTGTTTTACGAGATTTTTCATAATGTACGATTTTTATGTCCTAAAACTGAGTCGAAAAGGGAAAGAAATGTTTGTCATTAAACGGGGTGATGTGCTGAATCGGTAGTACAGCAAAATTACCGGTTCGGTAATGAAAAGAGGGAGAAGCGAGAGAAAATCAGCATCAGACGGTTGAAAACAAAAGAAGATTAATAGTGGGATGGCCCAACTATTGGGGTCTTCTTGGCCTTTTCCTTGTCCCACCTGTCGATCATCTTTTGAATTCTCTCCTTTGTCAACAGCTGATTCGGGTGGAGAATGATATCCGAACCGTGATAGTTGTTGAAGTAGTTGAACAAACTGCTCAGCTGTGGAGCATAACCGGTTTTGTTGGAGAGAATTAGCTTCTTCAGGTTGTCGAAGATGATCCTCGACCAGTTCACCCTTGTTCCTTCGGTGATGACCATCATCATCTCGAAAATGCGTTGGGTGTAGGTTTGGGACTTGTCCCTGGACATGATGGACTTGCTCAAGAACTCGCTAAGAACTTGGTATTCGTTAGCGAGAAAACTCTTGGGTCCCCAAGTGTTAACCGGGGTCATAGAGCCGGAGAAGTGGTATTTCATCTCTTCGATGAACACATGGGAGTAGATCAGGTCGGTGACACCTTCGGTTGGCAGCTCGCAAAAATTTGTGAAATCTGTCGAACTGAAGATGAATGGTTTTCAATAGTTTTTAGCAAAGATGACTTTTGGATGTATCACCCTTGTTGTATCGAAAAACTCATTAACTAAGGAGTAGTTAATGACATATCGGTTCTTTAGGAACCTCCTCAGGCCGTTGCTCTCAAGAGCTACGAAGTTGCATCGGACTTCGTTGTCCTCTAAGTTAGCTACCGATTCGAAATCGGCTAGGAGAACCTTCTTGGAGAGAGAGCAAGGCATTTTTAGATAGTTTTGCTTAGAGAGTTTTCTTGTGATGAATAGTGTTTTTAATAGTGTTTTGGAGTTGGATTAGATCAATTACTTATATAGCCATCCGATGGTAAGCATGCTTAGAGATGTGATTTCGCAATTATTATGAGGTTAACTTGTGTAAGTGTATAATGTGTGTTTCCAATGACAAAGTAATGATGGAAAAAATATTTTCATCATGGTTTTAAAAATATGGAAGGGATGTTAGTCTTCCTCTTTCAGTGATGGACACGTGTCGTCACTTTGATTGAGGTATAGACTGTTTTAAATTTTCATAGGTATAATCATCAAAGCATGCATGAAAACAGAGGTCAGTTGTCCCAAGCTAACCTGATAAATTCAGTTACCGAGGTCATGATGCATTTTATCGGTTAGTTTTCCATGACTAGTTTTATCGAGATAGCTTATTCCGGTGTGAAGAAATGTCAAACCAAACCGACATTTGTTCAGCTTTGGAATAAACTATCTGTTTTACCAAGTCATTTGAACCGCCCAATATATTTACATGTGATTTGGCAGTGTGAATTTGTCAAGCTTAACTAGAGACATCTTTCTGGTTAGCATGTCTGAGTGTTTAATTTCCTACTGTGGTATGGCTTGAGAGGCGAGACCTTCTCCCTAAGCTCATTTCCCGGTTTTACATAAGATTTAGATTGTTGGAAAACATGCAATAGCAATTAAGGTATGAGTCGTTTACTATCAGTAAGTCTCAAGATATTTTTGAAATAAGAGAACTTAGCTTCCTGTAGAGGCTTGGGGAAGATGTCAGCCACTTGCTGTTCGGTTGAGATGTACTCCAGCCGGATGTATTTCTGCTGGACGTGTTCTCGGATGAAGTGGTGTCTGATATCAATATGCTTCGTTCTTGAGTACAACACTGGATTGTATGTAATCGCTATGGCACTGGTGATACCGAAATCCTTTAGTTGATGTTGGATCCAGAGGAGCTGAGCACATCAGCTTCCGGCTGCTAGATACTCTACCTCTGCGGTTGAAGTGGCAACTAATGTTTGCTTTTTTCTATATCAGGAGACGAGCCGGTCTCCTAGAAATTGGCATGTTCCGCTCGTGCTCTTTCGGTCAATTTTGCAGCCTGCATAGTCTGGATCAAAGTAACTTATTAGATTAAAATTTGAATCTTTTGGATACCATAGACCCACGTCTTGAGTCCCTTTCAGATATTTCAGAATCCTTTTATCCGCGGTATATTGTGATTGCTTTGGATTGGCTTGGAATCTTCTGCATACTCCAACATCGAACAGAATGTCCGGTCGGCTGGCTGTTAGGTAAAGGAGTGAGCCGATGATTCCTCGGTATGCTGTTATATCTACCGCTTGACCGTCCTCGTCTTTATCCAGTTTTACTGATTCGCTCATTGGAGTAGCCTCTTCGGCACAAGTGTACATTCCAAATTTTTTAAGTAGTTCGGCTGTGTATTTGGGTTGGCTGATGAATGTTCCGGTGTCAATTTGCCGAACCTGCAGACCTAGGAAGAAACTCATTTCCCCCATCATACTCATCTGAAATCTGTCAGTCATTAACTTTGAGAATTTGTTACATAACTTAGGATCGGTTGAACCAAAAACGATATCATCCACATATATTTGAACAAGTAGAATGTGTTCCTTTTTCTCAAATTTAAAAAGTGTTTTGTCAACCGAACCTATTGTAATTTGTGATCAAACAAGAATTCGGTTAAGGTATTATACCAGGCTCTTGGAGCCTGTTTTAAACCATAAAGGGCTATCAAGCCGGTATACATGACTTATTAGTTCAGGATTTTTAAAACCGGGAGGTTGTTCAATATATACCTCTTCACTTAGTTTACCGTTTAGAAAAACGCTTTTAACATCTGATAGGATCGGCTTTATCAATAGAGACGGGGGTCTGGCTATTGACGAAGTCTTATGAAAAACGGTTTAAAAAAGATCCTGTTAGGGATTTAATACACTTTCTATTCTACGCAAACACTTGTAAACACTTGAAACAGATTCAAGGCGAAATTGTTACTTGGGTTTGAAGCTCAAGATGAAATATGAAAAGATGACAGAAATGAAGAACACAACAGTTTGTTTTTGGATGTTCGTAGAAACTCTCCTACGTCACCCCTTCTTCTAACAACCGGAAGGATTCACTATAATATGATTCGAATCAAATACAGTTTACACACACACTTAGCTCACTATTGAACAGAACACACTCTGTTCAATATATAATATAAAGAATATCACTCAGCTAAAGGTGTTTTTGATTCTAGCTCTCTCTTGATTCACACATAGTACAATCAGAAAACAACTTCACAGTATGAATATTCAAAGGCTTGAATTCTCTCTCTTGAATAGCAAGCAGAATTGTAGATTGACTCTCTGTAAAAACTGGTAGTTCGTAAGGGAGATTGTCCGTTGTCCTTGAGATTTGTTAAATACTGAGCAGGAGCTAACGGTCGAATCTTTTAGAATGATACGTGGCACTCTTCCATTGGAAAGCCTCCATTGTACATAGCAGGATCTGAGCACAAGGATCATGGTCGTACACCACTGGTAGTGCGCCGAATATTCCATCAGAGATGTACCTGCAAAACAAGTAATATGAGGAAAATTCCATTACGTGGCATTCGTTGGTTGGTTGCATATAGCTGTTGTACTGATCTTCACTAAAAGTGGAGCAGGAGTAGGATACAGATATAGCACGTGGGTAGGCGGGTGCTAGCTTCAAGCATACTACTTAAGCTTAGCATTCGACGTATTTCAGTTAGATGGATTGTGAAAATTAGTCTAATGAAATCAAACGTCTCTGTCTAATAACAAAGTCCATTAGACCGCCTGGTCTAATAGAATTAAACTTACGTCTAATTACAATCACTTCAGACTAATCTGAAGGAGTTAGACTTACGTCTAACTTTCACTTAATTAGACTACACGTCTAATTATCCAATAAACATTAGACTGCATGTCTAACTCCACTGAGTTAGACTGCACGTCTAATTCCGGTTCTACCTCAGACTTGTCTGAAGGAGTTAGACTCACGTGTCTGAAGGAGTTAGACATACGTTATGCTTTCCTTGTTTGATTGACAGATCGAAAAGCAGAGGTTCTGAAAAAGGGTAGATGCCTAGTTTACCTAGATTCCCTTTAAAATAGCGCACATATAGTCAAAACGGTCTTGACTATAGAGATGGAAGGAGCCAGATTTCCCTTTTAGCGCTTTTGCTACCACGTCATTCAGCAAAATGAAGTGGGGTTTGAGAACCTTCTTATTTCCATTAGCATGGATCATCGAACCGTCAGCAGAAAAGGTCTTCTTCATCTCTTGCATGACTTCTGATGAAAGGATCAAGTCAAAAGTGTGCCCCTCCATCATAAGTTCAAAGAACTCCGCATAAACGGTTTCATCGAAAGAGAACTCCACGCCATTGACGGTTGCTACGATGGATTCACCCACCATAGTTGCAGATTTGAAGAACTCACGAACTTCTTTCTCATAGAATATGAACGGACCACCGAGATATTTCCCCAACCCAGAATACTCTAGGGTTCTGAACATATCCACCACTTCCGGTTGATCGAAAGTGTACACCGATGGAAAATCCACCTGCAAAGTACAATGACCCAAAGTGATTTTCTTGTTCACCATTTTCAAAAGAATATGAATCGACACAAGATTTCAGAGAGATTTAGAGAGAGAAATGAAAAGAAAACTAGGGTTCTTAAGGATTTCGAGAGATTGAAAACTTTCAAACTCATGCACTAATGTCCTTATATAGACAGAAAAGAGATACACAGAATAACTGTCACTTTTCTTAAGGGTATGGCCCATCAATAAATGTTAGACGTCCATTTTCAAGGAGTCATCATTAAAAATGAGGGTATATCAGTCATTTACTCTAAACTTGAAAGACACGTGTCTTCATGTTAATAAGAGATGACGGTTTAATATTTTGAGCGGAAAAAATGGATGTATCCTCACGTGAGACAGCTGTCCTTGATCAATCTAATCGGCACGTAGTTAGACGTTTTTCTTATAGCAAAAATCCATATATCTAAACGTCTATTAGATGGATGGGTCTATTAGACGCATACGTCTATTAGACGGATGGGTCTATTAGACGCAAACGTCTAATTCTGTGTTGTATAGCAATACGTCTAATGTCTATTAGACGTGTACGTCTAATTCCGCATAAACACCACATGTTAGACGTGTGTTTGATTAGACGTGAGCATCCTCTTGCTCATGACGTAAAAACGTCTAACGTCTATTAGACGTGTCCGTCTAATCGCGTAGGTTTAACACCTCAACATATAGACTTAGATGTATAGATTTTGAGCAAAAATACATCTAAGTACAAACAGTTTCTTTTAGACACACTTGTCTAATAGACCGATTAAGAATATTCATCTTAGAGGGTATCCTTACTTCCAAAGTAATTTTCCCTCCTCATTATGTATATAAACAAAAGAGAAAAAAAAAAACAGTTTTTGTGGTCCAAAGACCAAAAACATTTTTAACAAATAAAAACATTTATCTACTAGAATGGCAAAGGCCATTGTTGATCTTCCAGACTGGGTACTCAAAAAAGTATTCTTCTTGCTTCCTTCCTGCAGTCCTCCTACATCACCTACAAAAGAAACTATTTACACATTTTGGTACCCATACTCAATTGGGTCCTCGATCAATTAGTCCCTTAGGAATCCATATTTGAGTTATTCTTATGGATTTCCTGTTTTGTGTTGTGATTAATGCATAAGATTTTGACTTAGCAGATGACTTCCTGCTAGCCACTGATCCTTTAGCTTTTGAAGAAGACTTTTTTTAAAACTCCTTGACTTAGAGTCAGGTTTTAAATTGCCAGACTTGTTGGCTGCTTCTAGCTTATTCTTAAGCCAGCTAACAGTAGGCGGAACATAAACTATTTCATTTTTGAAAGCAACTTCTTCATGAATAGGATAATATTCAATGTCAGTCATACTCCCTTTGACAAAACTTATTGGCTTAAGCTTGTCAGATAAATTGGACTTTTTGCATGACAGGTTAGGGTCATTTCTATCAAACCCCAATCCAGATCTAGATCTAGCAGGTTTCAACATGTTGATCTGATGTTTGACAGCTTCTTCGGACTTTGTCCATGCATAGACAACATAGTTTAACCTTTTGTTTTCAGATGAAATGGTTTGAATCTGTTCTTTGAGTATCTCATTCTCAGATGAGATCTCTTAATCTTCTTTTCAAAAACGTTTGACTCTTCAGCTTGAGATAGATTTGGTTTGTTTATATCTGGTGAAGATTTAGTTTCATTTAAGGATTCTGCTAGCTTTCTGTACTCGATGACCATGTCATCTAGTGCAGCTACCAGTTGTTCCCTTGAAAACCTTTCGAAAGAGAAGTCAAATACCTCAGTCTCCTGAGTTCTTTCTTCATCTTCTCTTGCCATGAAGTAGGCCACCTCTTCTTCATCACTTTCACTGGATGAAAAGTAGGAACCACGGCTGCTTCCTCTATTCTTCCCGCCACCTGCCATAAGAGCCTTCAGCTCTTTTCCATCATCCTTGGCATCTTCACGTTTTGGCTTCCGACATTCCGATGCATAATGACCTTTAATACCACAGTTAAAACAAGTAACATTAGCTTTATATTTTTTATTGTCATTAGAATTTGAAGAGTTTGAGTTAGAGTTTCTCTTCTTCTTGAAGTCGCCAAACTTCTTCATAAAGAGAGACATGACATCGCTGCTCAGCTACAGAGCTGCCATATTCACATCCGGAGCGGTTGGTGCCTCTTCAGCAGTCACCAGCGCCTTGGCAATGATAACGAATGTGGGTTGATCTTCTTTCATCCTACAGTTCAGCTCGAACTCATAGGCCTTGAGATCAGCAAAGAGATCAAAGAGAGAGATCTTGTTAAGATCTTTGGATTCTCTCATCGCCATAGTCTTTATGTTCCATTCCCATTCAAGAGCACGCATGACCTTGATAGAAAGATCTCGGTTGCTATAGGGTTTGCCTAGGATAGACAGAGAGGAGACGATCATGCTGAATCTGGTGTCGAAATCGTTCATTGTTTCACCAGGACGCATCTTGAAGCTGTCGAACTGTTGAGTGGAAACCATGATCTTGTTTTCCTTGGTTTGCTCGTTGCCCTCACACAGTTGGGTGAGTCTGTCCCAGACCTCTTTGGTAGTATCGCATTCGATAATGTAGTTGAACATGCTGTCATCGAGAGATCTGGTGAGATCATTAAGAGCCATGTTGTTGAGGTTGTTCTGCCTCTTTTCATCAGCGGTCCGGTCAACTTTCTCCTTATCAATTTATATAGGACATTCTATGACAACGCTCCACATGTCATCATGAAGAGAAGAAAGATGAGCACGAACTCTTTTCTTCCAAACAATGTAGTTTTCTTGAGAGAAAGTTGGAATGGCTGTAGCACTGACATCTTTGGTTATGGTCGACATATTTCAGGAAAGGCTTGAGAATAGAAACAGAACTCTAATACCAATTGATAGGATCGGCTTTATCGATAGAGACGGGGGTCTGGCTATTAATGAAGGCTTATGAAAAACGGTTTGAAAGAAATTATGTTAGGGATTTAATTCACTTTCTATTCTACGCAAACACTTGTAAACACATGAAACAGATTCAAGGCGGAATTATTTACTTGGATTTGAAGCTCAAGATGAAATATGATAAGATGACAGAAATGAAGAACACAACAGTTTGTTTATGGATGTTCGGAGAAACTCTCCTACGTCACCCCTACTTCCAACCACCGGAAGGATTCACTATAATATGATTCGAATCAAATACAGTTTACATACACACTTAGCTCACTATTGAACAGAACACACTCTGTTCAATATACAATATGAAGAATATCACTCAGCTAAAGGTGTTTTTGATTCTAGCTCTCTCTTGATTTAGCTAACGGTCGAATTAGAGATGTACACGCAAAACAAGTAATATTAGGAAAATTCTCTTACATGGCATTCGTTGGTTGGTTGCATATAACTGTTGTACTGATCTTCACTAGAAAGTAGAGCAGGAGTAGGATACAGCTATAGCACGTGAGTAGGATACTGCTTAAACTTAGCATTAGACGTATTTCAGTTAGACGGATTGTGAAAATCAGTCTAATGAAATCAAACGTCTCCGTCTAATAACAGAGTCCATTAGACCGCCTGGTCTAATAGAATTAGACTTACGTCTAATTACAATCACTTCAGACTAATCTGAAGGAGTTAGACTTACGTCTAACTTTCACTTAATTAGACTGCACGTCTAATTCTGGTTCTACCTCAGACTTGTTTGAAGGAGTTAGACTCACGTTTAACTTTCACTTAATTAGAATACACATCTAATTATCCAATAACCATTAGACTACATGTCTAACTCCATTGAGTTAGACTGCACGTCTAATTCCGGTTCTACCTCAGACTTGTCTGAAGGAGTTAGATTCACGTCTAACTTTCACAATTTATTTGACTGCACGTCTAACTTCACTGAGTTAGACTGCACGCCTAATTCCACACATATTAGACTGCACGTCTAACTCCACGGAGTTAGACTGCACGTCTAATTCCGAATACATTAGACTACACGTCTTATTCCAAATATATTAGACTGCACATCTAACTCTGTTGAGTTAGATTGCACGTCTAATTCCGCATATATTAGACTACACGTCTAACTCCACTGAGTTAGACTACATGTCTAACTCCGCTGAGTTAGACTACACGTCTAATTTTCTCATTCCAATAGATTGCACGTCTAACTCCGTTGAGTTGACTACACGTCTAATTCCAAATTCTATTAGATTGCTCGTCTAATTTCGAAATCTATTATACTGCACGTCTAACTCCATTAAGTTAGACTACACGTCTAATTCTTTGCATTTATTAGACTGCATGTCTAACTCCGCTGAGTTAGACTGCGCGTCTAATTCTTTGCATTCAATGCCAAAATCGGTCTAATGACCCTCATTAGAGTCAAGTCTTATGAAATATGATTTCAATACACCTGCATCAAAACTCATAAGTCATTTCATCATCAAAATCTCAATGGTTAAATTATTTCAACACTTAGTCAAAATAATTTGACCCAACAACATCCATTTGAAAAACTTTGAAATTTTTGAAAGCCGCAAATGTTAAAAATATTCTAATAGCTTCAAGTCTAGCTACAGGGGTAAATGATTCTTCAAAATCAATGCCTTCTTCCTGTTTGTATCCTTGAGCCACTAGCCGGACTTTGTTTCTCGTAACCAAACCGTCTTCATTGAGTTTATTTTTGAACACCCATCTTGTTCCTATGACCGATTTATATTTCGGTCTTGGAACTAGATGCAAGATTTTATTTCTCTCAAACTGGTTTAACTCTTCTTGCATTGCTAAAATCCAGTCGGGATCTAGCAACGCTTCATCCATCTTTTTCGGCTCAATTTGCGATATAAAAGCTGAGTTTTCATACTCTTCCAAATTTTGTTGCCTAGTTCGGACGAGTGAAGAGAGGTTAATTATTACAAGTTCAAGTGGATGATTTCTATTCCTTATGAGGTTATTTCTGGTAGTGTCTTCCAAGCGCCCGATTACCTAAACGCTTGATCATTGACAAACTATCTATAAACCGGAACCTCATCTTTATCATCAGAATAAATATTGAAATTTTCCATTATGTTATGAAGGTCGAAGGGTACTGTAGTATTACGTTCAACCGATTTATCAAAAACAACATGTGAAGTTTCTTCAACAGTTAATGTTCTATTATTGTAAACTCTATATGCTTTACTTACGGCTGAATAGCCCAATATTATTCCTTCATCGGATTTAGCATCAAACGCGGTCAAATAACATTTGTCGTTGATGTGAACATAACACTTACAGCCAAAGATCCTAAGATACTGGATGTTAGGAACTTTGTCATGGTATATTTCAAATTGTGTTTTAGTGAAACGTTTAGTAATTAAAGACCGATTTTGAGTGTAACATGCAATATTGATAGCTTCAGCCCAAATTTTTTGAGCAATACCCGAATCGACTATCATGGACCTTGCGGCTTCCTTGAGAGTTCGGTTTCTTCTCTCAGCCAGCCCGTTTTGTTGAGGTTTTCTGGAACTAGACAACTCGTGCCTAATACCAGAATCATCAAGAAAAGTAGTTAAAGTACTGTTTGTGAATTCGGTTCCTCTATCACTTGTGATTTAGTTAATTCGGATAGATTTCTCATTTTGTAGCTTAATTTTTAGACGCTAAAAATGTTACCCAAGTAAATCTAGAGTAATCATCAACAACTACCATGGTATAATGCATGCCTCCTGGGCGTGTGACCTTAACCGGTCCAAATAGATCCATATGCAATAATTCTAAACATCGTTCGGATTGAAAATTTCCTTTGTTTTTAAAAGATGATTTTATTTGTTTTCCCATTTGACATGCAAAACATACTTTATCTTTGGAAAATGTGATGTTTGGAAAACTATGAACCAATTCCTTAGAACATATAAGCTTTAAAGTTTTGAAGTTTAGATGGTTTAGCTGTTTGTGCCAGAGCCAGTTCGGATCATTTCTAGCTATCATACAGACTGTGTTTTCAATCTTAGTTTTCCAATATACTTTATAGATGTTTCCTATTCTGTTTTCGTTTAGTAGAGTGTCACCTTGATGATTTTTAACTAAGCATGCATGTTTATGAAATTCAACTGTGTACCATATGTCACACATTTGACTAATGCTCAATAGGTTAAAATGCAAGTTTTCTACTAACAACACATTGTTTATAGACAGATTGCCATGGACAATCTTACCCTTGCCCACGGCTCTACCTTTTGAGTTGTCGCCGAAAGTTATCAATTCTCCGGCTTCATTAATAATGTCAGCTAATAGTCCACTATTTCTGGTCATGTGTCTTGAACACCCACTGTCCAAGTACCATTCCGAGTTTTCTAACCGCTTACTCTTCCTAACCTGCAAAAAATAAATATTTACACCTTTCTGGTACCCACATTCAGTTGGGTCTGTGGTTGATTAGTCCCTTTGGAATCCAGACTTTAATAAGTCGGATGACTTTTCCAGTAATGGTTTTAATTGATTTTCCGGTACTCGTCTTGATAACTTCTTGTCTACCGAATAATACATTATGTTGTCGTGATGGTGATGGTGTATGGGTTCTATATGAACGTGTGTCGGTTTCTCTATTTGCTGACCGGTTGGCTTTCCTTTTCTCAGGATGAAGCCATTTCTTTGATTCGGTTGGACTTACATATTTTATTTCTTTTTCCGGTTTTGAATCACATTCTGCCTCATTGTCGGTTGAAGAGCTCTTGACAAATCATACAAAGGGAAGATTGTCTTTTGTGACTTTCAACCCGTTGGGAGATTTTTGGTTGGCGGATCTGTCGTTTTTGTATCCGAGACAAAATTTGCATTTGGGATGTCTTTTATATTTTCACATCTGATTCACCGCTTCACGAGATTTTTCCCAAGCAGCCGTGATATATTTTGTTCTTTCATCTTCTTCAGTTACCGGTTGAACTGTCTCCTTGAGCTTCTCATTCTCTAAGGATAGTTCGACCGGTTCATATGCCGTGGTTTCGCATGGCTTACCAGCGGTACAACTTGACTCTCCGGTTTCATGGATGGACCGAGTTGGTATATAAGCAGACAAGTTTCTGAACTCAGCGACCATGTCGTTGAGTGTAGTAACTAAGTCTTCTTTAGTGAATCTGTCGGAAGAAAAGTCGAATACCTCTTCTTCATTTGCCATGAGGCATGTGACTCTTTCTTCGTCATTTTTGGTGTCGGAATAAGCCTAGTCACTTCCACCGTCAGATACTATGAGTGCCTTCTAGATCTTATTTCCTTCACCGGTTTCGGTTCGCTACCGGTCATTCCTTTGATATTCGTTTCTTGGGTTGTCATTTCTTTGGTTGTCATTTCTTTGGTAGTCATTTCTCTGGTAGTTATTTCTTTGGTAGTCGTTTATTTGGTAGTAGCTCACCGGTCTTCGGTCGTCTCGTCTAGGTCTTCTGCATTCTGACCTGTAATGACCAAAACCATCACAGTTAAAACATCTTACATTTGATTTGTCGGCATAGTTATAGTTGAAGTTGTTGTTCGAAGGTTGATTCTTCTTCATGAATCTCCCGAATTTCGGTTCTAGCATGGTCATCACATCTTCACTGATCTGGTCAGCGCTTTTGACGAGAACCAGAGCGGCTGATACAGGAACCGCTGGCTCCACCGATGTCACCAGAGCTCTGGTTGCGGTTGATGTTGTTGCTTTGTCTTCGATCCGAGATTTCATCTCGAATTCGTAAGCTTTCAGGTCCTCAAATACGTTGTGCAGCTTCATCTGCCCGAGGTTGCTTGATTCCCTCATCACCATGGTCTTTATGTCCCATGCACTTGGTGGGGATCTCAATGCTTTCACAATGATCTCCCGGTTTTCATATCTTTTTCCAAGTGTATACAACTCGTTGACCACACTGGTGAACCGGTCACTGATCTCCTTTATGTTCTCCCCCGGCTTCATCTTGATGTTCTCATACTTTTGAGTTGCCACCAAGATGTGTCTCATGCAATGGTTGTCCAGGTTATTTCTTCTTCTATCTTCAGTCGTCCATGTTCCACTCTCCTTTTCAATTTTTATCGGTCCTTCCTTTAGGATGGTTTTCATCTCATCATCCAAAGTTATCAGATGTAGATACATATGAACCTTCCAGCCGCTGAATGCCTCGCTGTTTAGCATCGGTGGATTATCGTTGTGGGTCATGCTTCCCATCTTCTTCGGTTGCTTGAGTGTTAAGAAACCTGCTCTTATACCACATGTTAGGATTGGGATGGCCGATAGGGGACTAGAATCCGGATTATCGGTAATCACTTACAACAACAACACACAATTGGAACTAATCAAGTTAAAGACTAAAACCGCTCTTAACACTACATAGATTGTCACAGACTCTTGAACCGAATTCAAATGCGGAAATGTCCGTTTCAATCTGAAGCAACGTACACGATTCGTTTTTGGAAGGTATTTCGAAGGAGTCAGTTAGAGTTTTGGGGAAAACCGGTTCGGTTTGAAAGTTATGAATTAGTTCGGTTGAGATATTTAGGTATTTCGGTTCGGTTGATGGTAGTAAGACGGAAAAATAAAGAGAAAGAACACAAGACACATATTTTTATGGATGTTCGGAGCAAACTCTCCTACGTCACCCCTTCTTCTCAAATAGTGAGAAGGATATTCACTAAGGAATATTCAACAACACAATACGATCGAGTCTTATTTACTACTCATCGTTCACTTTACAATACTCACACAGTATTTGTAATACACTTTTACAGATTTGTAAATACACAGAATGCAAGACAATTTCGGAAATTTCAATCACTATTCAAGGTCGCGCGTAAGATTTCTTTTTCACTTGTTCTCTCTCTATTTTTGGAGACGCTTCGACTTCCTTTTATAGTGAAAGGATGACAACGGTCCTCTTTTCTCTCTCTACGAGATTGGTCGCTAAAAGTCGTGCCAGTTCAGAAAGATTGCGTGCACGCCTTGCCAGTTTGGACATTTGGAAGACATGCATTAGGCCTGCCTCCTGTTTCAGAGATTTTCTTTAGATCTTGGATAATTTAATTATCATTGCTTTTGTTGCATGCTTCTGACTCGGATCACGGACCCTTCTTAGGTTCATCATTCAAGAGATTCATTACATCATCTTTCACAGATTACATCGATTTGAGTATTGTCCCGTTGGCCTTAAGATCTTCAATATTTTGAGCCAACCGGATAATGACGCTTTTGCTTTCAGCCGATCCGGTTAGAGGAGTTCAACCGGCCTTTCTTGATCATGACCGGATTTTTGAAGCAAGAGCTTCAACTAGTCTGATGCGACTTGAGCTGTACCTGCACATGGAAATTGAGACTGATTAAGTTCTTTGCCTGGGTTAAAATTAACTTTATTAATTTTTCTAACAATTTCTCCCTTTTTGATTATTTAGAATAAATATTCAAAACTTTTAGTGTATGGCCGGTTTAAAATTTAACTTATTTAATTTTTCTAATAATCTTATATGAATTTCTTATTTTACTTCTATCACCAGGATGTTCCCCTACTAATTTTTAACTAGACAAGCATGCTTTTGAAAATCTAATGTGTACTCATTATCACACATCTGACTAATGGTAATCGAGTTATAACATAGATTTTCCACTAATTACCGTGGACACTCTTACCCTTACCCACGGTATTACCTTTACTGTTATCATCGAATGTAATTTTTGGTCATGTGATTTTAGTTATGTCTGTCATCAGTTGGTTGTTGCATGTCATGTGTCTTGAGCACCCGATGTTCAGATACTAAACGGAGTCTTCCTGGCAGCTGTCTTAATATTCCAACACACATATATATATATAAATATATATATATATATATTTAAAGCTTTGATACCCATATTCATTTGGGTCCATGGTTAATCAGTCCCTTGGGATCCATATTTGAGTAATTTTTATGGATCTCCTACTCTGTGTGATTAATAGTGCATATGATTTAGACTCGATAGATGTCTTCCTTCCTACTGATGATCCATTGACTTTAGAAGATGATTTTTGATAAAAATAACTTCTTGACTTTCTGTCAAATTTTTGTTTACCAGACCAATTGGCTTCCCTTTTCTAGGGCTTAAGCCAGCTTGACTTTTGGTCAATCAGCTTAACATTTTTAATTTCATCTTTTAAAGTCAAGTCATCACAACTTTGGTTAGTTCCAATGTTAGTTAAATTTCCATTGACAAAGCTTATGGGATTAAGTTTGCCTTTTACTAGGTTCAACTTTTTGCTAAACACAACTGGATTGCCCTTAACATATCCTAGACTAGATTTGTATCATGTAGACCTTTGCTGCATAATAAGTTTTTTGATAGCATCTCCAGATTTTGTCCAAGAACTAACCACATAGTTTAATCTTAGGTTTTCAGCAGAAAAAAATTGAAGTGTTTCTTTGAGCTTCTCATTCTCAGATGACAACTCATTTATTTTGTTTTTCAAAGCTTCCAGTTCATTGTTTTGAGATGAAATATATGTACTGTTAGATTTGTTTTTCAAATTTATTTCATTAAAAGAGTCTGATAGTTTCTTGTACTCAATGACCATGTCATTGCGTGCGGTAGTTAGATCATCTCTTGTGAATTCATCAAAGGTGAAGACAAATACCTCATTGTCATCTGCCATGAAGCATTTAACATCGTCGTCCTCACTTTCACTTGAAGAACTTTCATCTTAATCACTGTCAGATCATTTGCTCTTGCTTTCCTCAACTAGAAGAGCTTTATATTCTTTCTTGTTCCTTCTATCAAAATGTTTCTTGTCATCCCTTTTTGGTTTTCTGCAAAACCCTTGAAGTGACCTGGTTTGTCACAGTTAAAGCATTTTAATTTAGCATTGGATTCATTCTTATAATTGTTTCTGTTTTAATTAGAGTTAGAATGATTCTTCCTCATGAATTTGCCAAAATTCTTGACAAATAGTGACATAGCATCGTCGTTGATTTGTTCAGTAGACTTCGCAACTGTTGAAGCAGGTGACTCTTCGGTAGTCACCAAAGCTTTTGTTATGACGGATGTGGATGTCTCCTCTTCATTCCTTGAGTTTATTTCAAACTCGTAGGCTTTTAGATCGAAAAACATATCATACAGCTCAATTTTGTTGAGGTTCTTGGATTCCCTCATGGCCATTGTCTTGATATCCCATTCTTTGGGAAAAGCTCTCATAACTTTGATAACAACCTCTTTACTGTTATATGTCTTTCCCAGAGTTGAGATTTCAATGACTATGTCTCTAAATTTTTTGTCGAACTCAGTCATCGTCTCTCCAAGACGCAACTTGATGCTGTCGAACTTTTGTGTGACAACCATCAACTTGTTTTCATTTGTTTGGTCATTGCCTTCACAGAGTTTGAGTCAGCTTCTTCCAAATCTCTTTGATAGTGGAGCATGACCTAATCTTGGTGAACATGTTCTTGTCAAGAGTTTTGTGGAGAATGTCTTTGGCCATGTTATTAAGGTTGTCCTTCCTCTTGTCTTTAGCAGTCCACTCATATCTGGCTTCTCCTTCATCCGAGGAGCACCCTTAGTTGAAGTTTTGGTTGTGCTAACCTTCACAATCTTCACGGGACCATCGGTGATGACATACCACATATCATCATCTTGAGCCGCCAAATGTGCTTGTAATTTGATCTTCCAATCATCATAATCTTCCTTTGAGAACATTGGGATTTAGTTTAGGAGAGTCATGATTCAGATATCTACAGTTGCTTGAGAATAGAAAACCTTGTTTTGATACCACTTGTTAGGATCAACTAAAACAAAAAAAGGGGGGGTTGAATATTGTTGTTGTATTTTTCACTTTTATGCGATTTTAATCATGTTAGGGATGAAAATATATTTCTATTTTTCAACAAATCGTAGCAAGCTCTTGGACGGTTTCAAGAGTGAAAATGCTTGCGGGATTTGAAGCAGAAGATGTACGAAGTAAATAATGCACTAAAAGCACAACACAAGATTTTATGGATGTTCGGAGATAAAACTCTTATCTCACCCCTTCTTTTATTTCCAGAAGGATTCGACTAGAATTCTTTGATTTGTATAGCTTCTACACAAACTCACTCAGAACACAGGTCTTAATAGCTACATGTTCTGAACTCCTTGTTATCACACTCTTTGTTGAACAGATAACATTTTGTTCAACATACAGTACTGAAATTACTTATGTAATATAAAAGATTATCTCTTAGCTTGACGTAGTGACTTGACGTATTCACTTGTGAAAAATAAGATAGAGAGAGAGTAATCAAAGAGCCAAGAGTAGAGAGATCAGTAAGTAGAAGATTCACCTTTGTCCTTTGATCACTTTTTATATTTGATGCATAGATACGGTCGAATCTATTCCATAGATACGTGTCTGATTTTCGTATGTTGTACACATGGTGTACGTGGTGGTGCGCATAAGAATAATATTCATTGGAACGTGACGTACGGGATTGTACTACGCGGGCTAGTGGAATAATCATGTACATGGCAGTTGTACATATTTGGCGTATTAAGTTGGTTGTGGAAGTTTGTTGATAGCGAACACGGTTGTTGGTGCAACACTACTATTTCCGCAACACTATTGTTGGCTACTCGGCTCTTAGAACAACATAGATGTTGACGCAACACTACTGTTAGCGCAACACAACTATTGACGCAACACTATTGTTCTGTACTCAACTATTAGCATAACACAACTGTTGACGCAACACTATTGTTCGCTATACGGCTGTTAGTACAACACAGTTATTGACGCAACATTATTGTCCACTTATCGACTGTTAATGCAACACAACTATTGATAGAACACTGTTTTTTGCTACTCGATTGTTAGCACAACACAACTAAGTTGTTGTAGTAAGGCTGCTGCCAACGCTTCTTCAACACTGCTACTTGAACAAGGCTGTTGTCAACTCCTCTTCAACTCTACTACTTTAACAAGGCTATTGCTGCTAGCGCTTCATCAACCCTATTGCTTGAAAAAGGATGTTTCCAGTGCCTCTTCAACTCTATTGACTGAGCAAGGCTGCTTCCAACGCTTCTTCAACTTTGTTGTTGAAGCAAGGCTGTTTCCGGCGTGCTGAAGTCAACTCTGTTGTTGGAAACCCTGCTGCCAACGTGCTGAAGTTAACTCTGCTATTTGCAACCCTATTGCCAATACCTCTTCAGCTCTACTAACGTTAACTATGTTGCCAGCGCCTCTTCAACTCTACATGCGCATTAAAACGTTTGCAAAACTTAGTTTTATTATTTTATCAATGCATCATCAAAACTATGTCGTATTGATTTTAATTATCCTAAGTTCATTTTTATCAATTGAGTCATTTTTCGTAATTCATCTTAATTAATGATTTCACTTTTAATCTTAATCTAATGAATTTCCCTTTTTTCATTCTTTAACTTAACATAACAACATATTTTATTCATGGTAGGGGATAGAAATGACTCGGTTAATCCTATAAGTGTTTCAGCTAGGATGAGACCCAATGGGTCCTTGTATTCTTTGCGCACATGATAGGATACCTTTAAGACTCTAAGAATTGTTTGATACCCGATGGGGCCAGAAAGAAATGAATTAGTAGTATGGTTACTATCATCATTGATGAGCCTAAGGTTAAAGGGATTTCTCCGTTCCTGACATCAATTTTGGTCTATTTGTAGATGTCAATGGAAGCTTTCCTTATGATGATTTTGAATGTTGTTTAAGTATATCCGATTTTTTGTTGTAGAAGCTTCCTTACTGAAATTGATTCTACAAATGTTTTGAGGTGTAGAATATTCTTGTTTCGATCATTAATATTATCCTGAATTCCTCTATAGTAGGGAGCATCTGTCTCACTCTCATGAAGAGGTTTTGAAGATGGGATTCTATCTTCTTTGCATTTGCATCATGAATTTCTTATTTATTTTGACATTAATTAACCTCATGATAGTGCTTAGCTCGTAAATCCTATAAGTCCATCCATTTTCATGGAAGTTGTCAATCCAAGGGATTAAAGTAGCATCGTCTAGCATAAACATGGTCTGTGATGAACGTATAAAACAATTTACAAAAATATTTTTATTTTAAAAAGGAGGCATACTCACAGATGTTGATTTGTCTATAAATACATATAAATAATACATACACAGTAGTCACGTAATAGTTTAGTGATGATGTTTAGTTGTTTGGGCACATCAAACAATTAACTATAGATAAAGTGACTAAGATTTTTGTGTTATGGTGAATCATAAGAGAGCATCACTCACTAATAGTGGAGGTATATTAACACGTCCATAAATTGTGAAGTATCAACTCAATCGAGAATTTTCCCTAATTTCCACAATACCTAGGTTCTATCGGATGGCTTGTTGCTAGAGAGAAGGATCGATCTCAAGTATTCTAGGTCAAACTCTCGCAACATCGCTCATTTGTAATAAGTTATCGTTCCTCAATGATAATCATTGAATTTAATTTGTAGAAGTATCGACATCCTATCGTGTACTTCTAAAAGTAATTAGGGTTGTATGCCCTTTGTAGATCAAGTCATTTATTTGGATAAAAGCCTATGTATCTTCTAGGTGATATACCTTATTAGATGTGTCTAAAAACGTAATAAAAACGAATTTCAATAACCAAGTTTTATGTTTTTGAGTTAAAAATTTTAATCCCCAATAGAGTCGTTAGAAAGCTATAACCCCGAAAATCCCTTTTCCCAGAAAAGTTCAAGATTTGAAAATTTCAATCATATTTTGAATGTTGAAATTTTTTTAATAAAATATTATTTAAAAAAATTATCCAAAAATGTATTTTGACATTTATAATTAATTATAATAATAATTAATTTTTTATGATCAATTATAAACAATCTTTTGGATTTAAAATAATTTAAAAATATATTAATTTAAAAAATTATTAATTTCATGAAAAAGTCGCATATTGATTTTTTTTAAATTAATAAAAGGTTGTATACGTGTATAAACACAATTTTACTAGATATTCGATAGAGTTCGGTGTTTTGTGATACTCGATAAATGACTTTTGCACTATATCCTCCGTACCCGTTAAAGAATGGTCTCCATTATATAAATTCTTGGGTTTTGAAAAATTGGCTTTATTATACTTTATTTAACCAATTATTTTTTAAGTCATAAACATGCATAGATTTTCTTGTATTTAAAATTATGGAATAATATTTAAATGATTGTACATACGATTGATGTCGATAATTATTGAAAAAAGCACCTACAAATTATAATTTTAAGGCATTAGAATTTAAAAATAAATTCAAAAAGGCATTTATAAAAATATTCTTTTATGAAAATATTCGAAAAATATTTTTTCAAATTGTTATCTATTTTTTTGATTTTTAGAAAATAGATTTAGGCTTCTAATTTAAAATCAAAACATTTTAAAAAATAAATCTCAACAAATAGGCCATGAGACCGGTATCCTCGGTCGCAAGTGTTGGTCCCTCGATCAAGTGCTAGAATTACTCGGCCGAGGCTAGGATTCCTCAGTTGGGTGTAGGGGATTCTTGGTCGAAAACTATGTCGGGCTGGGATTTCTCTATCGGGTGCTAAAAATTGATCGGTCGGGGCTATAGTTCTTCGGTAGGGTGAAGGGAAGCATTTGATTTTCTCGGTCGAAAATTAATCCCAAGTAGAATCTTTAGTGAAATGCCAAGAATACAAAACTAAATGTTTGGTGATTTTGATTAGAGCCTTCATTCTTCGATCTGGGGGGTTGGGGAGCTTCGTCTAACTTCAATGATCATTTATAACATCATCCTAATGCATCATTCGATCAGGATTATGTCACATTCGATTCGAACAATTCTTAAGCAAAAACTGGGATTTTGATTTTAAAGGTTTAATTGGGCATGATTAGTTTACCAATAGTTGTCTTATATATGTTATGATCAGATAAAACCAAAACATTAATAATGGTTGTTGATTTTAACTAGTTTAATAACTAAATTTTAATTTTATAAAAAATTTGGTTTTTGATCAAAATGATTTTGATTACCTGGAATTTATCTAAACATACTCCTAATACCTTTAGAAATGTGTTAAGAAGATTTTTAGGTCATTTTTCTTGAGTTCCAACTCAATAATAAAAACCCGAATTTAAAATATTTTAAATTAAATTTAGGTACTTTCGATTAAGGTCGGTTGATTCAAATTAGTTTTGATAGAAAGTTTGGAAATGATCCTAGGATCGTTTTCCAATTAAGAAATTGAACAATCAAGCAATATTTAAATGTGGTCGAACTAAAATTTAAAATTTTCAATTTGAATCCATAAGTTGAATTACAAAATGAATAGAAGATTATTGTGAGTTGGAGAACGATCCTAAACACTTTTAGATGCTCTATGATGGTCCAAAACCAAGCTTTAAATCTTTATATAGAACTTCAAAATTTTCAAAAAAAAGCTTGAATATTTTAATGTTGGATTTTTGTAGAGATGGATTGGGGATTCAGATTGAGATCATTGACTTCGTCTTAATTTATGGAAGCTATTTATAACCTCCCTAAGTCGGTTGATCGATCAAGTGGATCGAATTTCAGATAATAGTTCATTAATGGCTTTTGTCTATTCTTCCTTGATCGTCTAGGTTATAATTGTTCCCATGATCTTAAGTGAAATAATCATCAAGTTAGGGTGATCATTTCAGACTTTGAATCAATGGATTTGGGGGACTAAAGTCGGAGTTGAATTTTTGATAAATCAAAGATTTCGGTTGTTCATCATTTCGTTCGTCGTGAGGAAGAACGCAAACTAGGGTCGAAAACGTCATTGTTTGCTTCTTCCGCGTTTGAGCGCTGAGGGTGCCTTGAAACAATGTCGAAACTGGACAACGCACGGATGCTTGGGAGTTCCATCCGCGTTCTATTAGCGTTGGGCATTCCGTCCGTGTCTGGGCTAACGGTGTTGAGGCGCGCATTAGTTGATCCAGTACTTTGAGGAAGCACTTTTCTTTCGCTACAGCGGGCGATGGGACTTGATGTGGCTTGTTGGCAGGGTGCTAATCCGATGGTTGTGTGGTCTGCTGCAGTCGTTTCTCTTATATTCGGCTGCACTAGATCACTTTTCGTTTGATTTATTTTATTTTATTTGGCTTTTATTTTAATTAATTAAGTTTAATTAATACAATAACAAATAAACAGAGAGGGACAAAACAGTTAAAAAAACAAATGAAATAAATATGTTTTGTCATCTCCTGTGAGAAGAACATGGAATCCAGTAATTGGGATCATTTATGATAACTAAGGAAGGGGTTTAAATTTATGAAAATAAAGAATTAGAATACAAAATAAAATCATTCTGTATAAACCTATTCCATGGACTTGAAAATATTTAATTGGTTTTCCCCAATTCATTAAAATAATTTATGAGGGTTTGATCGTTCATCATAGCACTGGTCTATCAATACAAAGTTGTTTATAATGACGATTACTTTTTGATACAATATTATATGACTAGATATAAACTAATAAATCAGAGATTTTTCTTATAATTAGTAACATGTGTTGGTCATTTGCATCTGAATATGAGTTCATTTTTATGATTTTAGCAGATATGATAGGATTATGAATCTCTGGTTTTTCTGTTATTAGCTTCTAAGGGTGACATGTAAAGTGGTAACATTATTAATTTATTTATTTATTGGATGAAGAACACTTGATATAGATGGGGTAGGTTTATATATAACTTCCAAAATAGGTGAGTTTTCATAATAATAAGAATTTGTTTTCATTGTTTGTTAATAGAGTAATTGATTAAGTCGAAATAACTAGAAACCCAACTGTTTGGATAATGATTCACACTTTAATTCAATAAAATATAGTACTTTTATATTTATAAACTTTATATATATAGTTACTTAATTATAATACTATTAATTAATTACCTTTGAAAATTCTTATATTATCTATAATTAGAGACATTCCTTGTAACAATCTAATGGTGTTGTTAGGTTTCAACTTATATAACTCTAACTTATAAGGGTAAAAGATTTAATAATAAATATAAAAGACTAAGAAAAATGAACTAAAATTTTAGTAATATTGAAGAGTAATTATTGGTGTTTGATTTAGTTCATGTTTCATGGACCAAGAGAAAATATATTTATTTCATAACAAAACTCTTAATGCTTATCCTATTTTATAACTTATCATGTATTTTTTAATAATTTATTTTATTTGGAAATAAAATAAAGTATAATAATAATATATAGATTATATTAAACAAACTTATTTAAATATAATTTAAGTGTATATATAAGTAGTTATATTAAATATTGTATTAATTAAGTAAAACTCATCATGAATTGACTTAAGAATTCATAGTCATTTTTAGTTTTACAACATAAATTCAATAGTTTACTAAATTATATATGTTTGTAAGATCCCGGGAATAGGCTCCCCATTTGTAGAATACACGTGTTCAGAACGACATGTAATAGTACATGGGAATACATCTCGAGGTGACTCGAGATTCGATACTTTTCAACCTTAATTTTCGTACAATAATTTAAAAAAAAAAAATTATTTTATAACATTTTAAAAAAATGCGGACAGCTTTGGAATTAATTATGTAAAAATAATTAATTTTTGTTTAAATTTTAATAATTAGGGGGCCAAATAATAATTTGGCCAAAACCAATTTAAAATTAATTAAACATAACTAATTTAAAAGATTATTTATTTGTAAATCAGATTCGCCAAGTAATTTTATGAAAATCAATAAAATTATACGTGTATAAACGTATTATACCAAAATTTCTATAAGAGTTCATGTTTTAATTACGTTCAGGAAAGGGCTTCCGCGTTATGTCCTTTGTGCCCGCCAAAGAACGATATTTATTTTTAAAAAAATTATCTGTCTATTTAAAAAATATTTATAACATTTTATTCTATTTTAGTAGTCCGGGGGTTCTAAACAAGGATATGTTTAGATTGGGTAAATAATTGAATAAAATAATTAAAATGAGGTGTGTACCTGTTGCACTAGTATCAAGTTTAACAAAACTTGAAAATGTTAGAGGAAGATATTAGAATTTAAAAATAAATTCCAAACTGGTCCTAAGCCAAAATATTGGTTCAGGAAATATCCCGAAAATATAAAAATATCATTTTCTAACCTTTTGGATTTATTTGAAAAGGGATTCAGGTTCTAAATTTACAAAAATAATTTTTAATTTTGAAAAGTGGAACCAAACAGGCCTTAGGACCAAAATCCTAGGGTTAGCTAGGCTAAGTGAGGGATCGTTCCTAGGGTTAGAAATATTGTTCATGGGCTAATGGGAGTTCTCGGTCCTAGGGTTAGAAACATCGGTCCTAGACTAAGAGGAATGATGAATCCTAGGGTTAGAAACATAGGTCTTAAGCTAAGAGGAGGGCTCGATCCTATGTAGAAAAACTCAGTCGGGTTCCCTAGTCCTTGGGCTGGGTCCTTACTAAATAACATTGGTCCTTATTTCCAGTTGGATCTGAAGAACACCGGTCTCGGTCCTCGGTTGGAGCTGAAGAACACAGGTCCTAGTCCTTGGTCGGAGGCTAAGTTTTCTTAGTTCCATGTTTTGACCCAGGTTCATTTTCTCGGTCGCGGCTGAAGAAAAAGATCAAGGAAATTTCAGAAAGTTATAACTTTTGATTTAAATCATGGAATGATAATCTATAAGCTATAGTTAGTTCATATGATCATGAAGAATAAAAACCCTAACAAAAATCACGATTATTGGATCTCTACAAAGATCAATTTCAAAACACCATATGTAAATAAAATTTTGGGATTTTTAAACTTAGGCCATTTCAAAGCCTAATTTTTCTTTCATTAGCTTTGAAATGATGAATATAGTTGAACACAACCAAAACAAGAACATCATTCAAGCATTAAAACAGTTTTTAAATATTGAATCAAAATTCGTTTTTTTTCAAAAACACAATTTGATCAAACATGATCAAAATAATGTTATAGTTGCTTGGAAATCATCCTATAATAACTAATTGAATTAATAAATTCAGATTAAACTCAAGAACACAAAATTTTAAAAGAATTAGTTTTTAAGCTTAATTTTTCAAAAATGCAGTTTGTTTAAACGAGGTCAAAACGTTGTTATAGTTGCTTGGAAATCATTCTAACACGTAAACAAACATCTATAGTAACTAATTGAATTAAAAAATTCATATTCAACTCAAGAACGACCATTTTTTTTAAAAAAAAAACTAGTTTTCATGCTTAATTTTTCAAATTTTTTTATTCAAGTTGATTTGATCTGTTTTCTTTCAATAGAAAGTTCATACATGATATATATAATGATTTTAAACAAAAAATCACATAATTAAGCTCAAGAACAGATCAACCTCGATCAATCAAGAAAATTTGAAAAATTTTAAATTTTCTATTAAAAATTGATATAAATAAGTTATGGATTCATATCAACACTTGGAAAACACTCCCTAGGTTTGTTGGATGCTATCCAGAAGCCTAGATCGTAGTAGGAGTCACCAGATAAGGTTTTGAGAAAAAAACAGTTCTTGTATGATTCTTTAATCTTATATTCAGGTCATATTATTGTGTAATTGTTTGATGATTTACTTTACAAAGCACTAGTGAGTATTTATGGTTGAGGTAACCCAGTTCAAGTCGAATTCGTCAATTTAGAAGTTTATCCCTAAATCCTATCCAAAATATGGCATCATACTTCTAGGTCGATGTGTCTCACCTAGGTATAGGGATATTGTATATAAGGATGAGACGAAGCTAATGACGAAAGAATCAGACGTTAAGGTGGAGAAATGACCCTGATAACCCTTCTGGAAGAATCACGCCAGCGACGATCGCGAATTCGGCGACCCCTGCGCTCGATCAGAGACGACGAGTAAAATGACGTCGTTTTGCCCAACGGGACTTAGGGTTCCGTTGTGTTCTGTCCGCGGTCAGCTCTTTTGACTAACGGGCGTTAGCCAACCCGTTAGTTGTTCTAGTGTGCTTCTTTGTAGCGGGTATTTAGAAAAAGGTTATTTAAAATCGATTTTTAGTCCCTTTTTTACGTTTTTCTTCACCAAAAATTTCACAAAAATATTTCTATAATTATAATAAAAATTATGAACATATTTATATTTTTTTGGGTCTTTTTGAAAATTTTTTGGTGTATTTATTTAATTATTTTAAGTCATAAATTAAACATAATTAATGATTAAATCACAATTACATATTTTTAACCCCTTCTTGTGAATTTGGGTAAAATAAATACAATATTTTATCCTCAAATTATTTTTGAAATTTTGAATAATTTTCATAATTAAGGCTTAATTCTCACAATAATTAACCCTTAATTAGGTTTTAATTTCTTCTTTTGAGTTATTTTGAATATAAAAATTCAAAATATTATTTTAATACTATTAAAAATAATAATAATATTTGAAAATTAGGGTAAGTCAAATTTTCATGCTTACTAGATGCCCCTCTCGAACCGAGTTTGAGTAAAACAAACTTCATTTTTGGAAAACATGGGTTCGATGACAGTGGATAAAACTTGGATGACAGTGGATGCTGGAGATGAATCACAACAAGGACTCATTGTTGGGGATATCCTGTAATCATCCATCAACTAAATCTCCCTTGGGGATAGACTAACACAATAGTCTTATCACATGTTGGGGAGACGATAAGCCATAATCCCAGGGAGTGCAAAGAATTCTGTGTGGGAAAGAGTCTTATATTAGTATGACTACCCATCAAGAAGTATGACTTTCTTGAGGAATGCTCTTTTGGGAATAAAATCCAATAGAGATAGAGATAAAACTCTCGGGAATAGTGATAATAATCACACCACGTCTATCATCATATAGAATTCACTACTGGAGATTAGTCATTATAATGACTCTCATTGATGCTTTTAATGAGAGAGGGCTTACTGTGGGGATGGTGTCCACAACTATGACTCTTTTGGAGAATGAAGAGAATTCTCTGTTGAGGATGAAATAAGCTCTTTTGGGTGATTTGATAATAATCACGTTGGATGCGGAATGTGACAATAATTTCTCTACAGGGATAATAACAATCATACTGAGGATATATGCTATAACATAGACCTATATGGATTCCTATCAAAGATAGGGCTTCCTCTTGCAGGGGATATGTGAAAATAATCACTCTGAGGGGATAGGTTATAATAATAACCCTCATGGTCGTCAATTTGTTGGGGATAAGTTATAATAATAATCTATATAAATTCCTAACAGAATAGGGCTTTAATAATCATAACAATGATCTTTTGTGCCTATTAATTATGGATTTAGAGAGGTCTTGTATGAAATAACCTTCATATCTTATTGAAATATCCTACTTCCACTAGGGATTTTTTACAAGAGGAGCCGTTCTAATTGGCAGCTCATCTCTTCTAGATTTGACAGAGTGTCCTTCGCAACTAGGTGAAACATCGACCGTGTCCCCATGAAGGAAACTTTTACTTTGATGTGACAAGACATCTTTCGCAACTGGGTTAAAACCATTGACTTTATGGGGGATTTTTTTAATAATAAGGAAATTTTTCTATAGAGATTTTCCTTTGGTCATGAAAAGTGTTCTTAACAGCTAGGTGAAACATATATATTGTTGTCCTATAGGAAACTTTGGTTTCAGTGTAAGAAAATGTCCTTCACAACTGGGTTAAAAGCGTCGACTCATAGGGGAATTTATCACTTTTAAGGAGGATTACACATAATTTGACTCCTTTTGGTTTTACGAAATGACCTTCCCAATTGGGAGAAAGAGCGTCCAAACCTTTTATCCTCTTTCGTTACATGGACGGGATGCATGTTGTTTATCATGAATAATGACGCCTTATTTAATTGTGGCGTGAGGAAGCTTTGACAAAGGATATAATACGATCGACTTAATCAATAGAGACGGGGTCTAGCGATTGATAACGGCTTAGGAAAAACGATTTGATAGAAATCCTATTAAGGATTTAGATCACTTTCTATTCAGTACAAACCCTTGTAAACTCTTGAACGATTCAAGTGCGTAAATGTTTGCTTGAGTTTGAAGCCAAGAACCAATAATGAAAAGATGACAGAAAGAAACAACACAACATTTTGTTTATGGATGTTTGGAGTTAACTCTTCTACGTCACCCCTTCTTCCAACCACTGGAAGGATTCACTAAACTTTCAACGAATCAAATACAGTCGCATGACTAGCTCACTGTTGAACAGAACAGACTTTGTTCAACTTATAATATGAAGAATATCACTCAGCTAATACAATTATTTGATTCTAACCCTCTCTCGATTGAACACTCAATAAAAGAAAGAAAGCAGCTCACTCAATATGACAGTTTGTATGTTTAAGATAAAATAATCTGAGAATCGATAGATCAATGATTCTTCCATCGTCCTTGAGGATCTTTAAATAAGGGGTAGGTACCAACGGTCGAATCTTCCATAATGACAGGTGGCGAGCTTCCATTGGAACGCCTCTATAGTACACAACAGACTATGACCACTAGGATCGTGGTCGTACCAATATGGTAGTGCGTCAAATATTCTTCAAGGATATTCCTAAAAACAAGTAGTGGGAAGAATATTTTCTTACGTGATATTAATCAATTGGTTGCAATTGGCTGTTGTACTGATCTTCACTGGAAAGTGGAGCAGGAGTAGCGTATATCCATTCAGACTAATCTGAAGGAGTTAGACTGCACGTCTAACTTCCATTAGTTAGACTGCACGTCTAACTATACATCCCTTCACACTAATATGAAGGAGTTAGAATACATGTCTAACTCTCACTAGTTAAACTGCACGTCTAACTCTCACAAGTTAGACTGCATGTCTAATCACGTCTGTTAGACTGCACGTGTAACTCCGTCTGTTAGACTGCACATCTAACTACGTCTGTTAGATTGCACGTGTAACTCCGTGTGTTAGACTGCACGTCTAACTCTGTTTGTTAGACTGCACGTATAACTACGTCTGTTAGACTGCACGTTTAACTCTGTGTGTTAGACTACACGTCTAACTCCGTCTGTTAGACTGCACGTCTAACTCCGTGTGTTAGTCTACACGTCTAACTACGTCTGTTAGACTGCACGTCTAACTACGTCTGTTAGACTGCACGTCTAACTACGTGTGTTCGACTGCACGTCTAACTTCGTTTGTTAGACTACACGTCTAACTACGTGTAACTCAATGCATCTAATGCTAAATTAGTCTAATGAACCTCATTAAGACTAAGTCTAACATAACCTATTTTCGATACATCTGCACCAAAACAATTAGACGGCATATATTGAGTTTTATATACATTCATCATCAAAATTCCAATAGTCAAACTACTTTGACACTTAGTCAAAATAATTTGACCCAACAATTTCAATATTTTTGATGATGATGTTACAACTTTGTATAAGTAACAAATTAAACATCCATCACATAAAATGGAGAGTAAAACTTGTTCATTCATCTTATACAAACATTTTCAAAAACCAATGTTCAAAAACATAATTTCAAGAACATAGTTCATAAACTAAGAAAAGAAGAGATTATTGTTCTTCCCTTTTTACGCGTGGATCAATTGGATTGGTAAAACATTCACCGCTCATCCCTTCACCAGTCAACTCTTGTCTAGTTAGCAGATTGTGAAAGGGAGGAAGAGAACGGCCACCGCGACCAACTACATCACTCCTGCCACCACGAGCGGCTCCGTCATTTCGGCCACCACGAGTGTCACTATCTACGACCATAGCTACGACCACCGCCTCTTTTATTCGGTCTGCCGCCATCATCGCTTGTATGCTTTCGCTTGGATCTGGTGCGGTACCAATCTGGTAGTGCGCCAAATATTCTTCAAGGATATTACTGCAAAAATAAGTAATGGGAAGAATAATTGCTTACGTGGCATTAATCAATTTTTTTGCAACTAGATGTCGTACTGATCTTTACTAGAAAGTGGAGCAGGAGTAGCGTATAACTAGTTGATCGTGGGTAGACGGGTGCTAGCTTCATGCAACTGCTTAATCCTAGCATTAGATGTATTTCACTTAGACGACCACGTCTAATGAAATTAGACGCCCCTGTCTTAATATCAGGATCCATTAGACCACCTGGTCTAATGGAATTAGACAACATGTCTAATACTACATCCCTTCAGACAAATCTGAAGGAGTTAGACTGCACGTCTAACTTCCATTATTTAGATTGCACGTCTAAATATACATTCCTTCAGATATATCCCTTCAGACTAATCTAAAGGAGTTAGACTGCACGTCTAACTTCCATTAGTTATATTGCATGTCTAACTATGCATTCCTTCAGACTAATTTGAAGGAGTTAGACTACACATCTAACTCTCACTAGTTAGACTACACGTCTAACTCTCACTAGTTAGACTATAGGTCCAACTCCGTCTGTTAGACTGCACGTCTAACTACGTCTGTTAGACTACACGTCTAACTCTGTGTTTTAGACTGTACGTCTAACTCTATTTGTTAGACTGCGCATCTAACTATGTCTGTTAGACTGCACGTCTAACTCCGTGTGTTAGACTGCACGTCTAACTCCGTGTGTTAGACTGCACATCTAACTCCGTCTGTTAGACCGCACGTCTAATTCCGTGTTTTAGACTGCACGTCTAACTACATCTGTTAGATTGCACGTCTAACTATGTGTGTTAGACTGCACGTCTAACTACGTCTGTTAAACTCCACGTCTAACTTCGTCTGTTAGACTGCACGTCTAACTACGTGTAACTCAATGCATCTAATGCCAAATCAGTCTAATGAACCTCATTAAGACTAAGTCTAACATAACATGTTTTCGATACACCTGCACCAAAAACAATTAGACGACATATATTAAGTTTTATATACATTCATCATCAAAATTCTAATAGTCAAACTACTTTGACACTTAGTCAAAATAATTTGACCCAACAATTTCCCACTTTTTGATGATGATGTTAAAACTTTGCATAAGTAACAAATTAAACATCCATCACATAGTTGCTTCAAGAAAACATTTTCAAACACCAATATTCAAAAACAGAATTTCAAGAACAGAGTTCATAAACTAACAAAAGAAGAGATTATTGTCCTTCCCTTTTTACGCGTGGATCAATTGGATAGGTGAAACCTTCACCGCTCATCCCTTTACCATTCAACTCTTGTCCAGTTAGAAGATTGTGAAAGGGAGGAAGAGAACGGCCACCGCGACCAGCTCCATCACTCCTGCAACACGAGCGGCTCTGTCACTTCAAAGCAAGAGTGCCACTAGCTACGACCACAACTACGACCACCGCCTCTTTTATTCAGTCTACCGCCATCATCACTGGTTTGCTTTTGCTTGGATCTGGTTCCGGTAGCAACACCGTCACCTCTTCTATCTCTATTTGCCTCTCCCTGAGTAATGAGATTTTGCTCTTTCTCAGCATCAACTTTAACTTTCTCTTCAGCTTGAAATTTCCTTGCAATGGAATCAGCATACTCTAGTTTTTCAGCATCTGTTCTCCTCATGCTGCCTTGAATTTCAACAAACTGATTTTGAACTAAGCCCATTCCTTCCATAACCTCACGTTGAAGATCAACATTGATTTTTCTTTCAAGGTTCATCATTTCAGATTGTCGATTGAAGAGTTTCTTTTTAAATCTTACAAATTCGTATTGGAGACTTGAACCTCGTACGTGTTCTTCTTCAAGGTTTTCTCCAACTCTTTATGAGTTTTAACAAGATCAGCAAAGTTCTTCTTGTCCTCCTTCTAGGTCTTCATGATTTTCGTCATATTGGATTGCATTACTGACACATTATTCTGGAGCGTTGCTAACAAAGTTGACATGGACTTTATGAGCTTTGTACCATCAGCCGAAGATCCTTCATTAGATGAGATTTCTTGCGAAGTGATCATGATCCAGCATAGACTTCTCCAGTTTATCTGATTTGCTTTCAGATTTATCTTCTTCTTAATTTTCCATTTCTTCATATGCCCTGTCAATTCTCTCTAACAGACTTCCTGAATTGTGATAAGGGTGGAGAATATTGTCATAAATGTTTGCAGCATTTATATCCGGAAATGGTAAAGACTTAGATGAATTAACATTAGTTCGTTCCCCCTTAGATGAAGAACTCTTCTCCGATACTTTGTCTTTTGAGGGTTCCCCCTTTGATCTGGCAACATCAGGCTGACTGACTTCAGCCTCTTTCTCTTGTGATGCCTCTGTTTCAAGAGCAAGGGTCTTCAACACTTCTTCTTCATGGGTAATAAGAGCTTGAACTAGCTCTTTAATAACTTCTTTTTCTTTCGAAATAAGAGCTTGAACAGGCTCTTGATCAGCATAATCTTCAAGAGCTTGAACATGCTCTTGAATAACTTCTTCTTCTTCAATAGATGGGTTCAATTGAATAGGTTCCTCGGCTTGCTCAATAGAGGGTTGAGCCATTAGAAGTTTTTCTTCTGCAGAAAAACATCCAAGTTCAATCTGAAGAGCAGCAGCTTGCTCATCTTTATGAGTAGCAGGATCATCAGAGATGTCCATTCGTTCATCTTCATCTGAGGAACTACCAAATGGGCTAGCTCCTGAGCAGCTTGCTCCATGAACCTACCGTGTAACCACCGAAATATAATTCTCCATGATCTCGTCCAATCTCATCAAGGCTTTCTCTTCATCTTTGGCACCCTTCTCTAGAGGGTTAAAATTTGCTCTTCTTGCCTGCAAATTGGGAAAGAGAGCTCTTCCTCTCAAGTTTGCTTCCACTAGCTCTTTTCTCTTAAGAGATTCATGCACTTTTGAAGTCTTGGCCCACTTCAAGACCCTTTTCTCATTTTTGACGAGCTGCAACCATTGACTAGTTATGCCTTTGCCTTTGATGACCTCGGTGTACTTGATAGACATTCTATTTAGTACCCAAGTATCGAAGATCTCTATCTTTTCAGCAGCAACAGCCTTGTCCTGATCCATCATAAGATCAACAATACATGTTGCCTCAGAAACTTCCTCATCATGATTCATAGCAACATCCTTCCCTTTTCCGATCACTTCGACGGGCTTTGGAAAGGGTCTTGGTTCCCTAAAAACGATTCTAGTGGATCTTCTTGCAGAACGCATGATTTCATGGGCAGACAAGGGTTTGACGAAGAGTCTTGGTGTAGGTTCGGCTGGAACTATCTTGCCACTCACCAAAGACTCTGTTGGGACAATATTTGGAACGTGAGGCAGTTCCATTAACATAGAAGTAGCCTTCTTAGGTTCATCATCAGTAGTAGAGGTAAGAGCAGCACCTTGCTCTAGTTCAGCAGAAATTGTAGCACCCCCTGCTACGAGATCAGATTGATGAATAAGAGGCTCAACCCTGTCAAGAATTTCAGTGGTTGGACCAACTGGCTCAAAAGTTGGCCCTACAGCAGATTCCTTAACAGGAATAAAATCGGAATTATCTTGTTCCATCTCAGGAACATTAAATTTGGGCACTTCGGCCAGGGATTGGGGAGAGGTTACCTTCGATGACGCTTTTATCGATTTAGACGCGTGAGGCGCCTTTGACTTTTCTCCTTTAGAAACAGAGGACCTTGATGATCTCCGCAAGTGACTAGCAGCCGGAGACAGGGGGATACATGGGAATGCTGGCAAGTTCGACTGGACCTTGCCTGACTCTGGAATCAACTATTCTAGAATCCTTCTTCGAAGAGCTCTTAAGGCTGGTAGAACTAGCCTCAGACTTGTTTACAGTTTTGGTTCGTTTGGCTCATGTAGATAGGATAGAAGCCGCTAGATGTTTGGACCGGGTAACAGACTTTCCTACTGTATGTTGACTTGAGGCTCTAGATAGCGAGTCTTTGTTGTTCTTCATTCTGACTAGGGTGTTAGCGACTGTGAAGACAGTGTACACCCTGGTCGGGTTGATTGGTTCAGAATCCTCCATCGGGACCCCAAATGCTCCAATAGACGACTTATTTAAGCAACAAAGTTTATGCTCTCCTTGTTCTCCTGATTGATTCTAAAACAGAGGTTCTGGTACAACGTTGAGGCCCAGTTGACCTAAATCCCTTTTGAATTGGCAAACATGTAGTCAAATCGATCTTGACTGTATAAATTAAAGGACCCCGCCTTCCCTTGGAGCGCCTTAGCCACCACATCATTCAACAAGATAAATTGAGGTTTGAGAGCCTTCTTACTCCCGTTGACTTTAATCGTCGAACCGTCGGCTGAGAATACCGTCTTCATTTCCTCTGTCACCTCCGATGGCAGATGTCGGTTGAACGTATGCCCTTCTAATGGAAGTTCAAAGACCTCCGCATAGACCGCTTTTTTGAAGGAGATTTTGGTTCCATTTACGGTTGCCACAATAGAATCGCCCACTATTGTTGCAGATTTGAAGAACTCCCTCACTTCTTTTTCGTGGAAGATGAACGACCCTCCCAGATACTTTCCCTGACCGGAATATTCAAGGGTTTTGAACATTTCGACCACCTCATGCTGATCGAATGTGTAAACGGAAGGAAAATCCACCTGCAAAGTACAATGACCAAGCGTGATTCTCTTGTTTCCCATTTTTCAGAAGAATATGAACAGACACACAAAGAACGAAGATTTTTTAGAGGGAAAATTAGAGAAATCTAGGGTTCTTAGAAATCTTGAGTGAGAAAAAGTTTTCAATCTCATGCAAAATTGTCCTTATATAGACTACCAAGAGTCATATAGGATAACCTTCGTTTTTCCTAAGGGTATGGCCCATCAATTAATTTTAGACGTCATTTTCAAAGATTCATCATTATATTGAGGTTATATTAGTCAATCTCTCTTAACATTGAAAGACACGTGTCTTCATGTTATTTGGAGATGATTGTTTTTATGTTTGAGCGGGAAAAACAGATATCTCCTCACATGGGTCAGCTATTCTTGATCGGTCTAATACACACGTCGTTATATGTTTTTCTTACTGTACCCATCTATGAAATCTAAACGTCTATTATACGTATGGGTCTATTAGACGCATGCGTCTAATCACGTGTGATATATACGTCTAATGTTTATTAGACGTGTAAGTCTAATTACGCATGAACAACACGTATTAAACGTGTGTTTGGTTACACGTGAGCATCCACTTACTCTTGACGTAAAAACGTCTAACGTCTATTAGACGTGTACGTCTAACCGCGTAGGATATAAACCAAGACATATAGACTTAGATGCATAGAGTGTCAGTACATGCCTCTTCCTTTAGACGACCTCGTTTAAAAGACTGATTAAGGCCTTTTGTCTGAGTGTATCTTTATTTATTTATTTATTTTTTAAAATAATTTCTCCCTCTCATTTTGTGCATGTATAAAATTAATAAACAAATGTTTTGAGGTCCTTTGAACTAAAAGTATTTTTAATACAAAAATAAAGAAAAACCTTTAGTCTTCTAGAATGGCAAAGGCCATTGTTGATCTTCTAAGATGTATACTCAAAAGAGTTTTCTCCTTGCTTCCTTCTTATAGCCCTCCTGCATCACCTACATAAGAAACTATTTACAAACTTTGGTACCCATATTTAATTGGGTCCTTGATCAATTAGTCCCTTAGGAATCCATATCTAAGATATTCTAATGGATTTCCCATTTTGTGTTGTGATTAATGCATATGATTTTGACTTAGCAGACGACTTCCTGCTAGCCACTGATCCCTTAACTTTTGAAGAAGACTTTTTTTAAAACTCCTTGACTTTGAGTCAGTTTTTAGATTGTCAGACTTGTTATCTACTTCTAACTTATTTTTCAGCCAGCTAACGGTCGTCGGAACATAAATTATTTCATTCTTGAAAGCTACTTCTTCATGAATTGGATCAGATTCAATATCAGTCAAACTTCCTTTAACAAAGCTTATTGGCTTAACCTTGTTATTCGATGAGTTTGACTTTTTGCACGACAGGTTTGAGTCATTGCAATCAAATCCTAGACCGGATATAGATCCAGCAGGTTTTAACATGTTGATCTGATATTTAACAGCTTCTCCAGACCTTGTTCATGCACTGACAACATAGTTTAACCTCTTGTTTTCAGTAGAAATAGTTTGAATAAGTTCTTTGAGCATCTCATTCTCAGATAAGATCTCTGCAACCTTCTTTTCAAAAACATTTGATTCAAAAATTTGAGGCAAAACAGGTTGAGACACTTCAGGTGACGATTTTGTTTCATTTAGGAATTCTGCTAGCTTTCTGTACTCTATGACCATGTCATCTAGTGCAGCTACCAGTTGTTTCCTTGAAAAATTTTCAAAAGAGAAGTCAAATACCTCAGTTTCCTGAGTCTCTTCTTCATCTTCTCTTGCCATGAAGCAAGCCACTTCTTCTTCATCACTATCACTTGATGAGAAGTAAGAGTCAC
This sequence comes from Impatiens glandulifera, assembly GCF_907164915.1. Taxonomy (NCBI): domain Eukaryota; kingdom Viridiplantae; phylum Streptophyta; class Magnoliopsida; order Ericales; family Balsaminaceae; genus Impatiens; species Impatiens glandulifera. The sequence continues at coordinate 26,309,161 of NC_061864.1, forward strand.
GGAGGTTTCGTCTGTTCTTTACGTCTCCTGCCATAAAAGCCTTCAGCTCTTTTTCATCATCCTTCTTATCTTCACGCTTAGGCTTCCGGCATTCAGATTGGTAATGACCTGCAATGCCACAGTTAAAACATTTAACATTAGCCTTGGATTTCTTATTATCATTGGAATTTGAAGAGCTTGAGTTAGAGTTGCTCTTCTTCATGAAGTCACCAAACTTCTTCACAAAGAGAGACATGGCATCGCTGCTCAGTTACTGCGCCGCCATCTTCACATCAGTATCTACTGGTGGCTCTTCAGCAGTCACCAATGGTTTGGCGATGATAATAGATGTGGATTGATCTTCTTCAATCATATAGTTCAGCTCGAACTCGTAGGCCTTGAGATCAGCAAACAGATCGAAGAGAGAGATCTTGTTGAGATCTTTTGATTCCCTCATAGCCATCGTCTTTATGTCCCATTCCCTCGGAAGAGCACGCATGACCTTAATAGCAAGCTCCCTGTTGCTATAGGTCTTGCCAATGATAGATAAGGAGGAGACAATCTGGCTGAATCTGGTATCGAACTCGTTCAGTGTTTCACCGGGACGCATCTTGAAACTGTCAAACTGTTGAGTGGCAACCATGATCTTGTTTTCCTTGGTTTTCTCGTTGCTCTCACACAGTTGGGTGATTCTATCCCAGACCTCTTTAACAGTATCATACTCGATGATGTAGTTGAACATGCTGTCATCAAGAGATATGTACATAACATCAAGATCCATGATGTTGAGGTTGTTCTTCCTCTCGTCTTCACTGATCCATTCGGATTTCTCCTTATCGATCTTGATAGGACCATCTATAATGACACTCCACATGTCGTCATGGAGAGAAGAGAGATGAGCACGAACTTTCTTCTTCCATACCATATAGTTTTCCCTAGAGAAAGTGGAAATAACGGTAGCACTGACATCTTTGGTTATGGTCGACATTCTTGGAAAAGCTTGAGAACAGAAATAGAGCTTTGATACCAATTGATAGGATCGGCGTAATCAATAGAGACGGGGGTCTGGTGATTGATAACGGCTTAGGAAAAACGAATTGATAGAAATTCTATGAAGGATTTAGATAACTTTCTATTCTGCACAAAACGTTGCAAACTCTTGAACGATTCAAGTGCGGAAATGTTTGCTTGAGTTTGAAGCCAAGAACCAAGAATGAAAAGATGACAGAAAGAAATAACACAGCAGTTTGTTTATGGATGTTAAGAGTTAACTCTCCTACGTCACCCCTTCTTCTAACCACCGGAAGGATTCACTAAACTTTTAAGGAATTAAATATTGTCGCACGACTAGCTCACTCTTGAACAGAATAGACTATGTTCAACTTACAATATGAAAAATATCACTCAGTTAATACAATGTTTTGATTCTAACTCTCTCTTGATTGAACACTTACTAAAAGCAAGAAAGTAGCTCACTCAATATGACAGTTTAAATGCTTAAGATAGAATAATATGAGTATCGATAGATCAATGATTCTTCCGCCTTGAGGATCTTTAAATAAGGGGCAGGTACCAACGGTCGAATCTTCCATAATGACACGTGGCAAGCTTCCATTGGAACGCCTCCATAGTACACAACTGATTCTGAGCACTAGGATCGTGGCCGTACCAATATGGTAGTGCGCCAAATATTCTTCAAGGATATTCCTGCAAAAAAAAGTACTGGGAAGAATATTTGCTTACGTGACATTAATCAATTGTTTGCAACTAGTTTTCGTATTGATCTTCACTAGAAAGTGGAGCAAGAGTTGCGTACAACTAGTTGATCGTGGGTAGACGGGTGCTAGCTTCAAGCAAATGCTTAAGCCTAGCATTAGACGTATATCATTTAGACAACCTCGTCTAATGAAATTAGACGCCCCCGTCTAATATCAGGATCCAGTAGACCAACTGGTCTAATGGAATTAGACAACACGTCTAATACGACATCCCTTCAGACTAATCTAAAGGATTTAGACTGCACGTCTAACTTCCATTAGTTAGACTATACGTCTAACAATACGTCCCTTCAGATTAATCTGAAGGAATTAGACTGCACGTCTAACTTCCATTTGTTAGACTGCACGTCTAACTATACATCCCTTCAGACTAATCTGAAGGAGTTAGACTACACGTCTAACTCTCACTAGTTAGAATGTACGTCTAACTCTCACTAGTTAGACTGCACGTCTAACTACGTCTGTTAGACTGCACGTCTAACTCCGTCTGTTAGACTGCACGTCTAACTACGTCTGTTAGACTGCACGTCTAACTACGTCTGTTAGACTGCACATCTAACTCCTTCTGTTAGATTGCACGTCTAACTCCGTGTGTTACACTGCACGTCTAACTCCGTCTGTTAGATTGCACGTTTAACTCTGTGTATTAGACTGCACGTCTAACTATGTGTGTTAGACTATACGTCTAACTACGTCTGTTAGACTGCACGTCTAACTACGTGTGTTAGACTGCACGTCTAACTCCGTCTGTTAAACTGCACGTCTAACTACGTGTAACTCAATGCATCTAATGCCAAATCAGTCTAATGAACCTCATTAAGACTAAGTCTAACATAACCTGTTTTCGATACACCTGCACCAAAAACAATTAGACAACATATATTGAGTTTTATATACATTCATTATCAAAATTCAAATAGTCAAACTACTTTGACACTTAGTCAAAATAATTTGACCCAACAGGCTATTTGAGGATGAACTACTCCCTATTTTGTTTCAAACAAGGTTTGAGAATAGAAGAACCTTGATCCTTTTCATGTATTAGGGTAACTTAGATTCGAAATGTATTCGGGGCTAAGCTACGAGCATTCTTGCAATTTAATAAAGATTGTCTCATTTTGAAAGATCCTGGGTTTTTTTTTCTCATGTGTTGAGATATGTATGATAAATTCAATCTCGTGCAGACGATTATCCAAACCATTAACTCGCGGGAAAGGTGATCATTAAAATAAGGTCATGTTTAGTTATATTTTTGGTTGCTTTTGCCATTGGCCACAATCCTTCGAAAGTTTGATTATTCCGGGTATAGTTATAGAGAGAGTTTCAATTTTTTGGCTACAAGAATATTCTCTTTTTATTTTTTTTGACTTTCGGGATATATATAGGAATTGATATGTTTTTCTCTTGCGATAGTCATCGGGACATCCTCCTAAGGGAGCATAAATGATGATTTCAACACCTCAACCTAGATGGGAGTGTTTTTATATTTTAGGTCCCTAGGGTACATCGGGGAGAATGAATGTGTATGCCTCTTGCGATAGTCATCGGGACAGCCGCCTAAGAGAGCATAATCTATTATTTAACCTCAACCTACGGGAAGTTTCTCCTACTATACAAATATGTATACATATGTTTTGAAACCTTGAGTCTAGTTCTCTTTGTTCTCTTATACAAAGGGAAATGAAACGTCCTTTCTCAAATTACGACTTTGTCTTGGATTTTAGGGTGATAGGATCGGTGTAATCAATAGAGATGGGAGTCTAACTATTGATGACAACTTCTGGAAAATAGTATGATAGAAATCCTATTAGAGATTAATATCACTTTCTATTCTTCACAAATTCTTGCGGAATCATAACTCTTGAAGTGATTCAAGTGTGGAAACGTTTTCTCAGGTTTGAAGCTAAGAACCATTTCGAAAAGAGAATACAGAATGTAAATAACACAGCAGTTTGTTTATGGATGTTGGGAGTAAACTCTCGTACGTCACCCCTTTTTCCAACTACCAGAAGGATTCACCATATTTCTTTGAATCAAATACAATTTACTGGTTAGCTAACTGTTGAACAGAACAGACTCTATTCAACTTACAGTATGTTTAAGAATATCACTCAACTAGACAATGTTATGATTCTATCTCTCTCTTGCAGATAATGTACAAGATCAGTAAGCAAGTGAGCAAGCAATTCGTAAGATAGAGTATTAGACCAGCAGCTCGTCTGTTGTCCTTGAGGATCTTCAAATAGAAGACAGGTACCAACGGTCGAATCTTCTGCATTGAAAAATGGCAAGCGCCTATTGGAAAGCCTCCATAATACAAGAGTACAGCAGGATCTATGCACAAGGATCGTGGCCGTACAGAACTGGTAGTGTGCCATATATTTTTCTAGACCTGTCCTGCAAGGAATAAGTAATGGAAGGAATATTTACATACGTGACATTCATTCATTGGATGCAACTGGCTGTCGTACTGATCTTCACGGATTAGTGGAGCAGGAGTAGCATATAGCTAGTTTATCGTGGGTAGACGAATACTAACTTTAAGCAACTGCTGAAGCGAGGCATTAGACGTGCTTCATTAGACTGTCAAATCTAAGGAAGTTAGACGCTCACGTCCAATAGCAAGATCTATTAGACCACCAAGTCTAATGGAGTTAGACTGCACGTCTAACTACGTTTCACTTCAGACTTGTCTAGAGGAGTTAGACACTAGTGTCTAACTATCATCTGTTAGACTACACATCTAACTACATATATGTTAGACTTAACGTCTAACTACATATCTGTTAGACTGCACGTATAACTACGTGTCTGTTAGACTGCACGTCTAACTACGTATCTGTTAGATTGCACGTCTAATTATGTGTCTGTTAGACTGCACGTCTAACTACGTGTCTGTTAGACTACACGTCTATCTACGTGTCTATTAGACTACATATCTAACTAGGTGCCTGTTAGACTGAACGTCTAACTACGTGTTTGTTAGACTGCACGTCTAACTAAGTATTTGTTAGACTACACGTCTAACTACGTGTCTGTTAGTATGCACATCTAACTACGTGTCTGTTAGACTGTACGTCTAACTACGTATTTGTTAGGCTACATGTCTAACTACGTGTTTTTTAGACTTCACATCTAACTACATATCTGTTAGACTGCACGTCTAACTACATATCTGTTAGACTACACGTCTAACTACGTATCTGTTAGACTGCACGTCTAACTAGCAGCGCGTCTAATTAGTCTGTTTCAAACTAAGTATAACATAGTATATTTTTGATGCACCTACACAAAAACAATTAGACGGCTTAGCTTTATTCTTAATCAAAGTTTTAATAATACATCATTAAAATATTGTTAGTCAAACTAATTTGACCCAACAATTTCCCTCTTTTTGATGATGTTAAAACTTTGTACAAAACCAAGAAGATAAGCACTCATCAAATTAAAGTAAGAATGATATTTTTCACAAACTTTAAGCATAAGTACTAAAAACAAAATTCCAAAAGCCAAGTTCTAAAAACCGAGTTCAGAATCCAACAACAATAATTTAAAAGAAAAGAGATTATTGTTCTTCCCTTTTTACGTTTGGATGAGCAAACTCTTCACCAGTTAGTAGGTTCGAAATTGAGGAAGAGCACGACCACCTCTTCCACCACTTCCGCCACCTCGGTCACCACCGCGACCTCCACCTCTTTTGGTTGGCCTACAAAATGTAGGTTGATTGCGTATCATCTCTCCATTTCCTCTTTTCTTTTATTGAGAAGAATTAGGTCTTTTGTAGTTTAGACTATGGTCTTTTGATTATTGGCGAAAGTTTTAGAAAAAAATGGATAAGCTTCTTTCGAAATAAGCTCCTTTTAAGGTTGTTCTCAAAACCATTTTCCGTTTGATATTATACATATTATCTCTTAAGGGGATCGAGATTGCTCGGAGCAATAAATTATTTTCTTCTATCGTAGATAAACGGACTACTCCTCTAGGGAGTATCCTCTTGATCATAAAAGTTCTTTCCCATTGGGGATGAAACTTGCCCTTTGGGTCTCGAGTTTGTTTGTAAACTAGGTCACCTTCTTTATGGTTTCTAGGTTTTAACTTCTTATTGAAGTTATCTGACATCCATTTTTGGTAGATTTGAGTTTTTCACGAAGCATTTAACCTATTGTCTTCCATTTCAGTCAATTGATCATATCGAGATTCCATCAAATCTTCCTCGACAACATGACTTCTAAGAGTATTCTTAGAGTTGGAATCTTTATTTCAATTAGTTATAATGCATCCATGTCGTAAATTAATTAGCAAGGAGTTTCACTGGTCGAGGATCGAGTTGTCGTACTACATCCCCATAAGGCATGTGACAATTTTTGTGTCAGTCCTTGTATATGTTGATCATTTTTTTGATGATTCTAATCACATTCTTGTTTATCACTTCGATCGCACCATTACTTTTGGGTATGTAGGAAAATGATTTATGATCCTCGATTTTGAATTCATTAATAAATTACAACACTTTTCCTTGGAAGTGTCGATCATTATCTGAAATTAGGGTGTGAGGAACTTCGTACCTAGCGATGATGCTGGTGTGGATGAATTTTGACACATGAAATGATTTCAAATTTTTTTAAGAAGATGATTTAACCCATTTGGTGAAGTATTCAATGTCTACGAGTGTAAACTCGTGTCCGTTTGAAGTATAGGATGAATTTTTTCCAATGACATCAATGCACCATCTAGAAAATGACCAATGGTAGGTCATGTTATAGAGAATCGATGTCGGAGTATGCTTTAAGTTAGCATAAATTTAATACGCATGACAACTTTTTACATGGTTCACACATTCTTGTTCAATGTTCTACCAATAATATCTGAGACGAAATTTTATCTTGGCTAAAGCCATTACATTCATGTGTGGACCACATGCTCCTACGTGTACTTCTTCTGTGATCCTTTTCAATTCTATATCATCTTCACAGAGCATGTTTTGACCTTCAAAAAATTGTTTGTAGAGCTTGTTTACTATTCAAGCATAATTAGTGGAATATTGGTGCAACGCTCATCATTCATTTGCTCGGAAATGGGACAAATATTCTTCATATTCTATGTATTTTTGGAGAGTATCATACCACGGTTTGATAGAGATTTTTTAGGAAATTATTGTTTCCTTATCAAAAATATGACTTTTCTTTTGTCGGGTCTTGAGTGGCTTGACTTTGATTTCATCGGGAATTTGAGTCATGGTTGCAACAGTAGTTAGGGCATCAACAAAGAGGTTTTGGCTTCTTAGGGGCATTAAAAAATGATACATGATCAAATTTTTTCATGAGTCTAGTTAGATGAGCATGATAAGATTTCAGATTTTCTCCTTTTACTTTTCATTTATCGTTGTCTTGGAATATAATCAAATTAGTGTCGCCAAGTACTTCTAATTTGGTTGCCCCCTTTTCGTATGCCAATTTGAGATCCGAGAGAAATGCCTCATATTCGGCCTCGTTATTTGTAATGGGGTATTCAAGTTTTATTGATATCGTATTGTATGTACCTTTAAGATTAACCAATAAATTCTAATTTTATAACCTTGTTTTCATGAAGTTCCGTGAAACATTGATTTCCATAGGTCTAATGTGACGATCATAATTATATTAGGGAATTCGAGTTCGTCCTTTAACTCAACAATGTTCGGATGCTCAGCTAGGAAGTTCGCAATAACGCTTCCTTTTATGCATTTTGTATTGTATAGGCTATGTCATATTCGGATATCATCATCATCCATTTGTCTAGCCTTGGAGATAAAAGTGTTCGTTGGAACAAGAAATTGATATGATCTAATCTAGATATCAACTTGATGAGATGAGCTTATATGTAGTGTCTTAACCTTTTGGTGACTCATGTTAAAGCCTAACCTACTTTCTCAGATGGAGTATAATTAAGTTCACATCCAGTCATTCTCTTACTAATATAGTAAATAGTTGTTTCGAGTTCATCCTCTTTTTTTGATTCAAAAGGTTCCCATTGTTGTTTCAGTTAGAATGAGGTATATTATGGGAGGGATGACGGGTTTAGGTGGCATGAGTATTGGAGTGATTTTAGATAATTCTTGAGTTTGTCAAACGCTTATTAACAATTTTCATCCCATGTCAATTTTTGGTATTTTTTATAAGCTTAAACAGTGGATCACATGTCATGGTAAGATTACTGATAAATCAACTAATGTATTGGATTTTTCCAAAAAATTATTGGACCTCTCTTTTGTGTTGAGGTATTGGCATGGCCGTTATCGCTTTAATTTAGAGGCAAACTTCACTTCCTCTTTGAGTAATCAAGAAGCTTAACATTTTATCAGTGGTGACTCTGAACGTACACTTCTTTGTATTAAGTCATGGTATTTTCTAATTTTTGTAAGAATTTTTCAAGGTTTTGGACATGCCATTAATTACTTCTATTATTAGCCTAGTCTTTTCCTTGTCTTGTAGGGCCATTATGATTTGATTATATCTTGAGAATTTGTCTATGAATGACAAAAGTTCATGACCGGTAGCATGATCAACAAGTATGTCGATGTGAGGTAATGACAAATGATCCTTAGGGATGGCCTTATTCAAATATCAATAGTCCACACATACACGTATTTTCTCATCTTTCTTTAAAAGGGGAACTACATTGGCTATCCGTGTAGGATATTTTACCACCTCGGAAAATCTAACTTCAAGTTGCTTTTCAAATACTTCTTTTATTTTGACTACAACATTGTGCTTCATCCGTCTGAGCTTTTGCTTCATTGGTCTCGTTTTTTAGGAAGTGTTTCATTTCGAAGTTTATATCAGCGTAGAATGAAAGATCATCGTTACTCATTATATGTTCGAAATCCTCTTCTTATATTAGTGAGTTTGTTAGACGTATGGAAATACATTCTAACAAGATTGTCATTCTTAATTTCTTTACTATGTACAATATATAACACCTTTTTACATATAATAGGGTGGAGAGTATTGTCATTGTTGATAAGAGTATCACGTTGTTCATATAGAAACTTAGAATGTATAAATGCTACTAATCAGTTTTTTTAGAGTCTTTTGATTGTCATCTTTAATCATAGCTAGGTTTTTCTAATTTTGATTTCTGACCCTCCCACTTTTGGGATTTTAATGAAATAGTTTTAACCGTTTTCCAAAAAAAAAGAAATAGAGTTCCGAAACTAGTTTTTGGCCATCTTTTGTCATCTTTTGTTGCATTAGTTTTTGTAATTTATGATGATTTATTTATTTTAGTTCAAGAATAAAAGTTTATTGAAATTTCTTTACAAATTTACTCATTTATAAGAACAAAATAGGCCAAAAACATGGTTATCATATTCTACCAATTTCAAACCAACATATTATTTTAGAAGGGTTAAAATTTAAAATTGGGACCTTATTCATACGCATTAAAATTTCAAACTAACATGATTTATTATTTTAATTAAAATTTCGAATCTGTTTAAACTTCATAATTTTGAAACTTCTTATTGTTAAAATTATATAAAAAATGAGATTTTGTTTTAAATGTCTTAAACGTTTTAATTTATTATGTGCGTAACATTTATAAATATATAAATAATTTATGTCACTAATTAATTATCAGATTTAAGCGAATTAAGAACATTAATTACAGATTCTCTAAAATTGTAAGTACATGTCCGAAATTCCATTTGCCCAAATAATTCGAACATTTTAAAAGTATAATCAATCTCCTAACTGAATTGAATAACCCAAATTCCAAGTAAAATTACTATAACTAGTATGAAATCCTACGTTGTACGGGAAAAATATAAACAAAATTTTTATAAAATATTTAATTTAATAAAAGAGAATATATTTATATGAAGAAAAAATATAATATATATATATATAATTAGAGAAAAACATAGAAAAAATAATTATTATTAATTGTTTCATAATATAAGTAAATTGTATAAAAATAAATAATAAACAAATAATATATAAATAATTGTGGAAAAATTATGTAAGGAAAAATATATTTATATAAAATTAATTATGAAATATATACGTAATGTGAGAAAAAAGAATGATTGATTAAAACTGAAAATAATAATAATACAATACAAACCAAAAGGCTTGATTTAATTTAAACTATTGAAAGCAAAATAAAAATTTAAGTTAACACAATATTAAACAAACATTCATAAAAAAAAAATGTATAACTCTAGTATAATGTAAGATATCCTATATTATAATAATAGTTAATAATGTATACTAATAAAAAAACAACTTCCATAAAATGAAATTAAAAAATTGTAAAATAAAAAATAAAAACTATTTTTTTTGTCTTTTTTGTCCTATCTCTTCAACAACTTTGTCTGTTGCTCCTCCCTAATAAAATTTAATTAACATATAAAACACATTTCAAAAACTTAAATAAGACATTAAAATAGATAATAAAAAAACAATTTATTTGATCACAAAAAATTGAAAAAGTACCTCTTTAACAGCTTGTTTGAAATTGATGATCCTCCCTAATAAAATTTAATCAAATATATATAAACTTTTCAAATATCTAAATAAGACATTAAAATAGATTAAAAAAACAATTTATATGATAAAAAAATTGAAAAGTACTTCTTTAACAATTTTGTCTGAAATTGATGCTCCTCCCTTAACAAAATTTAATTTAATATATAAAACACGTTTCAAAGTTGAGCATAAAGATATCCAAAATATGTTTACCTGTTGAGTAATGAGTGATTGACTTGGATCAAACACTTTTATAATTGTAAAATTGTGTGATTTTTTCTTGAGGTTGTAATCAGTAATTTTAACTTGGAACACAAGTTTTCGCGATGACATTGATGATAACGGCAATGGTAAATCTTTGTCACAACTCGGATGTAATTGTAACAAATCTGAAACAGTTAGATTAACTAACTTATTTACAACTCTATCAAAAAGTACAAATAGTGCAGAACCTCAATCTCTAATTTATATCTAAAATAGATACAAAATAATTAATGTAAAAACAAAATAGTTATAATTAAATATATAATATAGTTTGTTAATGATCAAAGAGACAAAAATAAACACCTTGGAGTAGGATTTTTTTATAACTTTAACACATGAGTTGCAAAAAAAAACATCGCTCTCGAGCGTTATTTTTCTGCGACAATCATCACAAGAGTAGTAAAACCAACCATTGTAGTTGCATACATTATTGATTGTCGCTTCAACGGTACGTATACATTCCTGTTAACCAATAAACCAGTAAGATAACTATAAAAATATTGAAATACCAATTTTACCAACCTTTCTTTCCTCATTTGAAAATAGGTTGTATAATTCCTCAATTGTGTGTCGATCTTTCATCATCTCATCTTGTAAAGACATCGAACTTTCAACAGTATCATCCAACAAACATACTTGAGATGGATGGACAACAAATCTACAATTAGTTGAGTAAAGGTGGCACAAAAATAATAGTCATTAAAACAACAAATATTTAAACAAAGAGTATTGTTTAAAGAAAGACAATATCAACCTTTCTCGCATAGTCACCACCTCTGGAATCATTAGATTTTGAAAAACTTGTGTGGCCGTTGTTGAAGAAAGGACATGATGACCTATTGAAAGCACATAAAAATGGTTAACACAAACATATTAAGACATAAACATATTTTTTTTACAATTCATACCTTGGTATAACTTGACAAGAAAGTCGGTCACAACTATTACGATAGGATCTTGGTTGTTAGATCCTTCAACAAATTCAAATTTTTCGGCTATGTTTCCCCATAAAGTTAGATTAATATCTTCTCCACTATAAAATAACACATAGAAAAGGTAAAAATTAAAATATTTAATAAATTAAAATATTTAATAGAGTAAAAAAACAAAAGAACTCATTTAACTTATAGATTTATAAATGACCAACCTATCAAATTGAAGGTTTAAACCACGTTTTGCAACTGTGTTATATCCAGTTTTGCTAAAAGTCTTAGAGCCCAAACTGATAAGACGAGCTATAATAACTATAACATAAAAAAGGAAAATGTAAGTTAAAAATTAAATGAAAGACAATAGTTAATCAAAACACTACCTGTTAGTTGTGAGCAATTGTCACTTCTAGAAATAACCTCCTTGTAATCAGAAAAATTAAATTTATATCTCGGAATATTTAGAATCATAGAAAGTAGCTAAACAAAATTTTTAAAGAGTTTGGAACTGGTTTGTACTGAGCGTTTGACTTGACAACTCGAAAATTTTGAAATATGTACATGTTACCCTCCTTTAATAAGTTTCGATGTCTTGGAACAAATTGACGATCGATGCTGACGTGAATAACTGCACCCTATAAATTACATGTTAGTTTGCACTAGCATACATTAATATATAACAAAATATTAAACACACTTACCTCCTTGTCTATTAATAAGAAATCAACACATAGCAATTCATTATTTTTTTTTTAGTATTTATTGCATCCCACATGTACATAACTCTTGCAACTAAATGTTTGTAGTTGCCATCCGTAGTCAAATCTAGAATTCCAATCCAATGTAGGCTTGTGTGTCCATTTTCTGATATTTTGATATGAATTGACATTATAATAGTTAGTATAAAATATAAACATAAAAATAAAATTTAAAATAAAAAAACTTTAAAAATATTTATATATAAATATAGATGGAATAATAATAAAAAATTAAATAATATAATATATTAAATATGAGAATAAAGACAAATATTATAAAATAATGAGAAATAATAAATATAATATATTTAAAAAAATTCTTTTATGATTAAAAATAAATATCGTGTATTAGCTTTTAATAGATTCACCATCTTCTGTAAAAATAGTTATTTATTTTTATGAAAATTTAATATATTATGCAAAACATTTTTTATATAAAAACATTAAGAATATTTAAGTGAATAATTGGATTGTTATAATTAACGAAAATATATGTGAAAAAATGACCAAATATTTAAAAATTAGATGTTATGGACATAACAAACACATTTATTATAAAAAAAAATATTTATATATCATATGTTAATAATAATAAAAAAAAAATAATATAATATGAATATATTAAAAATTAGAATAAAGATAAATATTGAAAAATAATGGGAAATAATAAATAATTAATTGAATGTTATAATAATATTTCAAAAAAAATTATTTATTTCTTTGTGATTAAAAATAAATATTATTAAATACATTAAACTTTATCATGTGAAATTGTTTGGAATAGAAAAAAAAATCTTATACTCAAAAGATAGAGATTATCTTTTTTCAACTAATAAAACTATATGTATTTAAAAAAAATTAAATATATTTAACCTAAAAAATTATTTTTATTTTATTAAATCATAAAATATAGTCATTACTCCTACTTTGACTCAAAAGAAGGATGAATATTATATTAGATAACATCAACTAAAGTAATTTTAAAAATATTTAGATTGAATAATAATAAAAAGATTATTAATATAATATAAATATATTAAATATGACAAATATTATAACATAATATGAATAATAAATTAATTAATTAAACGTTATAATAAGTAATAATAATATTTAAAAAAAAAATCTGAGAATAGAAAAAAAAAATATTATGCTAAGAATAAAGAGATTATATGTATTTAAATTTTTTATTTTATTAATTAGTCATAAAATTTAATCAAAAGATTAGGAAGTTGTTGCAGCGGCCTGAAATAATCAAATTCCTGGAAAAAAAAACAATGAACAATAGATTGGTGAAATATAACATATTACCAATTTAATTATTGAATGAAATAATGATGTTGATATAGAAATTGATGTTAATATAAATTAATTATTACTCACTTTAACCTTCGATGTCCTGGAACAAATTGACGATCGATGCTGACGTGAATAACCGCATCTTATAAATTACATGTTAGTTTGCACTAACATACATTAATATATAACAAAATATTAAACACACTTACCTCCTTGTCTATTAATAAGAAATCAACACTTAGCAATTCATTATTTTTTTTTAGTATTTATTGCATCCCACATGTATATAACTCTTGCAACTAAATGTTTGTAGTTGTCATCCGTAGTCAAATCTAGAATTCCAATCTAATGGAGGCTTGTGTGTCCATTTTCTGATATTTTGATATGAATTGACATTATAATAGTTAGTATAAAATATTAACATAAAAATAAAATTTAAAATAAAAAAAGTAAAAATAAAAAAACTTTAAAAATATTTATATGTAAATATAGATTGAATAATAATAAAAAATTAAATAATATAATATATTAAATTTGAGAATAAAGACAAATATTATAAAATAATGAGAAATAATAAATATAATATATTTAAAAAAATTCTTTTATAATTAAAAATAAATATCGTATATTAGCTTTTAATAGATTCACTATCTTCTGTAAAAATAGTTATTTATTTTTATGAAAATTTAAAATATTATGCAAAATATTTTTTATATAAAAACATTAAGAATATTTAAGTGAATAATTGGATTTTTATAATTAACGAAAATATATGTGAAAAAATGATCAAATATTTAAAAATTAGATGTTATGGACATAACAAACACATTTATTATAAAAAAAAAGTATTTATATATCATATGTTAATAATAATAATAAATTATTAATATAATATGAATATATTAAAAATGAGAATAAAGATAAATATTGAAAAATAATGGGAAATAACAAATAATTAATTGAATGTTATAATAATATTTCAAAAAAAATTATTTATTTCTTATGTGATTAAAAATAAATATTATTAAATACATTAAACTTTATCATGTGAAATTGTTTGGAATAAAAAAAAAATCTTATACTCAAAAGATAGAGATCATTTTTTTCAACTAATAAAACTATATGTATTTAAAAAAATTAAATATATTTAACCTAAAAAATTATTTTTATTTTATTAAATCATAAAATATAGTCATTACTCCTACTTTGACTCAAAAGAAGGATGAATATTATATTGGATAACATTAACTAAAGTAATTTTAAAAATATTTAGATTGAATAATAATAAAAAGATTATTAATATAATATAAATATATTAAATATGACAAATATTATAAAATAATATGAATAATAAATTAATTAATTAAACGTTATAATAAGTAATAATAATATTTAAAAAAAATGGAGAATAGAAAAAAAAAATATTATGTTAAGAATAAAGAGATTATATGTATTTAAATTTTTTATTTTAATAATTAATCATAAAATTTAATCAAAAGATAAGATGTTGTTGCATCCCCTGAAATGATCAAATTCCTGAAAAAAAAATAATAAACAATATATTGGTGAAACATAACATATTACCAATTTAATTATTGAATGAAAAAATGATGTTGATAGAGAAATTGATGTTAATATAATTTCATTATTATTCACTTTAACCAAGATGGAATTCAAAAGATAGGACGTTATTGCAGCGGCCTGAAATGATCAAATTCCTGGAAAAAAACCAATGAACAATAGATTGGTGAAACATAACATATTACCAATTTAATTATTGAATTAAATAATGATGTTGATAGAGAAATTGATGTTAATATAATTTAATTATTACTCACTTTAACCAAAGCAAGATAGAATTCAAAAGATAGAATGTTATTGTAGTTGCCTAAAATAATAAAATTTGTGAAAAAATGGCCAAATATTTAAAAATTAGATGTTATGGACATAACAAACACATTTATTATAAAAAAAGTATTTATATATCATATGTTAATAATAATAATAAATTATTAATATAATATGAATATATTAAAAATGAGAATAAAGATAAATATTGAAAAATAATGGGAAATAATAAATAATTAATTGAATGTTATAATAATATTTCAAAAAAAATTATTTATTTCTTTTGTGATTAAAAATAAATATTATTAAATACATTAAACTTTATCATGTGAAATTGTTTGGAATAGAAAAAAAATCATATACTCAAAAGATAGAGATCATCTCTTTTCAAATAATAAAACTATATGTATTTTAAAAAATTAAATATATTTAACCTAAAAAATTATTTTTATTTTATTAAATCATAAAATATAGTCATTACTCCTACTTTGACTTAAAAGAAGTTATATTGGATAACTTCAACTAAAGTAATTTTAAAAATATTTAGATTGAATAATAATAAAAAGATTATTAATATAATATAAATATATTAAATATTACAAATATTATAAAATAATATGAATAATAAATCAATTAATTAAACGTTATAATAATTAATAATAATATTTTAAAAAAAATTGGAGAATAGAAAAAAAAATATTATGCTAAGAATAAAGAGATTATATGTATTTAAATTTTTTATTTTATTAATTAGTCATAAAATTTAATCAAAAGAAAAGATAGGAAGTTGTTGCAATGGCCTGAAATGATCAAATTCAGAGAAATTAATGTTAATATAATTTAATTATTACTCACTTTAACCAAGATGGAATTCAAAAGATAGGACGTTGTTGCAGCGGCCTGAAATGATCAAATTTCTAGAAAAAAAACAATGAACAATAGATTGGTGAAACATAACATATTACCAATTTAATTATTGAATGAAATAATGATGTTGATAGAGAAATTGATGTTAATATAATTTAATTATTACTCACTTTAACCAAGATAGAATTCAAAAGATAGAATGTTATTGTAGTTGCCTAAAATGATAAAATTTCTGAGAAAAAAAAAAGCAAAATAGTGAAAGCCGCAAAAGGAGACCGAATAGGCACAATATCACTCTTCTCTCTTAAATTGAACCTTATTGATGTAAAATTATTTATAGAAAAACAAATATTTAGATGGAAAAGAAGATGAAATGTTGGGTTGATTTATTATATTGATTTAATTGTAGTTACACTATTTATGTTTGTCATTATTATTGTTTTGTGTTAAATTTTATAATTATTAAATGTGATAACTGAAAGTTAAGTTTTATATTATAATTAATATAATATAATAACTGAAAGTTAAATTTTATAATTAATATAATATATAATTGAAATTCTTAATTTTATTGTAGGTTTGAATGTTTTATAATTAGTATTTAATGCTAAACATGATAACTACATTTTTTTCTATTTTATAATTAATATAATGGGATAACGGAAAGTTATATTTTATAATTAATATAATATATATTTGAAATTCTTGATTTTATTGCAGGTTAAGTTTTATATTATAATTAATATAATATGATGACTGAAAGTTAAATTTTATAATTAATATAATATATAATTGAAATTATTAATTTTATTGTAGGTTTTAATATTTTGTAGTTAGTATTTAATGTTAAACATGATAACTTTTTTTTTCTATTTTATAATTAATATAATAGAATAACTGAAAGTTACATTTTATAATTAATATAATATATATTTGAAATTCATGATTTTATTTATATATCATATGTTAATAATAATAAAAAATTATTAATATAATATGAATATATTAAAAATGAGAATAAAGATAAATATTGAAAAATAATGGGAAATAATAAATAATTAATTGAATGTTATAATAATATTTCAAAAAAAATTATTTATTTCTTTTGTGATTAAAAATAAATATTATTAAATACATTAAACTTTATTATTTGAAATTGTTTGGAATAGAAAAAAAATCTTATACTAGATCATCGTTTTTCAACTAATAAAACTATATGTATTTAAAAAAATTAAATATATTTAACCTAAAAAATTATTTTTATTTTATTAAATCATAAAATATAGTCATTACTCCTACTTTGACTCAAAAGAAGGATGAATATTATATTGGATAACTTCAACTAAAGTAATTTTAAAAATAGTTAGATTGAATAATAATAAAAAGATTATTAATATAATATAAATATATTAAATATGACAAATATTATAAAATAATATGAATAATAAATTAATTAATTAAACGTTATAATAAGTAATAATAATATTTAAAAAAAATGGAGAATAGAAAAAAAAATATTATGCTAAGAATAAAGAGATTATATGTATTTAAATTTTTTATTTTATTAATTAGTCATAAAATTTAATCAAAAGATAGGACGTTGTTGCAGAGGCTGAAATGATCAAATTCCTGGAAAAAAAAACAATAAATAATAGATGGGTGAAACATAACATATTACCAATTTAATTATTGAATGAAATAATGATGTTGATAGAGAAATTGATGTTAATATAATTTAATTATTACTCACTTTAACTAAGATGGAATTCAAAAGATAGAATATTGTTGTAGTTGCCTAAAATGATAAAATTTGTGATAAAATGACCAAATATTTAAAAATTAGATGTTATGGACATAACAAACACATTTATTATAAAAAAAGTATTTATATATCATATGTTAATAATAATAATAAATTATTAATATAATATGAATATATTAAAAATGAGAATAAAGATAAATATTGAAAAATAATGGGAAATAATAAATAATTAATTGAATGTTATAATAATATTTCAACAAAAATTATTTATTTCTTTTGTGATTAAAAATAAATATTATTAAATAAATTTAACTTTATCATGTGAAATAGTTTGGAATAGAAAAAAATCATATACTCAAAAGATAGAGATCATCTTTTTTCAACTAATAAAACTATATGTATTTAAAAAAATTAAATATATTTAACCTAAATTTTTTTTTTAATTTTATTAAATCATAAAATATAGTCATTACTCCTACTTTGACTCAAAAAAGGATGAATATTATATTGGATAACTTCAACTAAAGTAATTTTAAAAATATTTAGATTGAATAATAATAAAAAGATTATTAATATAATATAAATATATTAAATATGACAAATATTATAAAATAATATGAATAATAAATTAATTAATTAAACGTTATAATAAGTAATAATAATATTTAAAAAAAAATGGAGAATAGAAAAAAAAATATTATGCTAAGAATAAAGAGATTATATGTATTTAAATTTTTTATTTTATTAATTAGTCATAAAATTTAATCAAAAGAAAAGATAGGACGTTGTTGCAGCGGCCTGAAATGATCAAATTCCTGGAAAAAAAATGAAAATAGATTGGTGAAACATAACATATTACCAATTTAATTATTGAATGAAATAATGATGTTGATAGAGAAATTAATGTTAATATAATTTAATTATTACTCACTTTAACCAAGATGAAATTCAAAAGATAGGATGTTGTTGCAGCAGTCTAAAATGATCAAATTCCTGGAAAAAAACAATGAACAATAGATTGGTGAAACATAACATATTACCAATTTAATTATTGAATGAAATAATGATGTTGATAGAGAAATTGATGTTAATATAATTTAATTATTACTCACTTTAACCTAGATGGAATTCAAAAGATAGAATGTTGTTGTAGTTGCCTAAAATGATAAAATTCCTGAGAAAAAAAAGCAAAACAGTGAAAGCCGCAAAAGGAGACCGAATAGGCAGAATATCACTCTTCTCTCTTAAATTGAACCTTATTTATGTAAAATTATTTATAGGAAAACAAATATTTAGATGGAAAAGAAGATGAAATATTGAGTTGATTTATTATATTGATTTAATTGCAGTTACACTATTTATGTTTTTCATAATTATTGTTTTTGTGTTAAATTTTATAATTATTATAATATGATAACTGAAAGTTAAGTTTTATATTATATTTAATATAATATAATAACTGAAAGTTAAATTTTATAATTAATATAATATATAATTGAAATTCTTAATTTTATTGTAGGTTTTAATGTTTTATAATTAGTATTTAATGCTAAACATGATAACTACATTTTTTTTCTATTTTATAATTAATATAATGGGATAACGGAAAGTTACATTTTATAATTAATATAATATATATTTGAAATTCTTGATTTTATTGCGTTAAGTTTTATATTATAATTAATATAATATGATGACTGAAAGTTAAATTTTATAATTAATATAATATATAATTGAAATTATTAATTTTATTGTAGGTTTTAATATTTTGTAGTTAGTATTTAATGTTAAACATGATAACTTTTTTTTTTCTATTTTATAATTAATAAAATGGAATAACTGAAAGTTACATTTTATAATTAATATAATATATATTTGAAATTCATGATTTTATTTATATATCATATATTAATAATAATAAAAAATTATTAATATAATATGAATATATTAAAAATGAGAATAAAGATAAATATTGAAAAATTATGGGAAATAATAAATAATTAATTGAATGTTATAATAATATTTCAAAAAAAATTATTTATTTCTTTTGTGATTAAAAATAAATATTATTAAATACATTAAACTTTATTATTTGAAATTGTTTGGAATAGAAAAAAAATCTTATACTCAAAAGATAGAGATCATCGTTTTTTAACTAATAAAACTATATGTTTAAAAAAATTAAATATATTTAACCTAAAAAATTATTTTTATTTTATTAAATCATAAAATATAGTCATTACTCCTACTTTGACTCAAAAGAAGGATGAATATTATATTGGATAACTACAACTAAAGTAATTTTAAAAATATTTAGATTGAATAATAATAAAAAGATTATTAATATAATATAAATATATTAAATATGACAAATATTATAAAATAATATGAATAATAAATTAATTAATTAAACGTTATAATAAGTAATAATAATATTTAAAAAAAAATGGAGAATAGAAAAAAAAATATAATGTTAAGAATAAAGAGATTATATGTATTTAAATTTTTTATTTTATTAATTAGTCATAAAATTTAATCAAAAGATAGGACGTTGTTGCAGCGGCTGAAATGATCAAATTCCTGAAAAAAAAAAACAATGAACAATAGATTGGTGAAACATAACATATTATCAATTTAATTATTGAATTAAATAATGATGTTGATAGAGAAATTGATGTTAATATAATTTAATTATTACTCACTTTAACCAAGATGGAATTCAAAAGATAGAATGTTGTTGTAGTTGCCTAAAATGATAAATTTTGTGATAAAATGACCAAATTTTTAAAAATTAGATGTTATGGACATAAGAAACACATTTATTATAAAAAAAAGTATTTATATATCATATGTTAATAATAATAATAAATTATTAATATAATATGAATATATTAAAAATGAGAATAAAGATAAATATTGAAAAATAATGGGAAATAATAAATAATTAATTGAATGTTATAATAATATTTCAAAAAAATTATTTATTTCTTTTGTGATTAAAAATAAATATTATTAAATAAATTAAACTTTATCATGTGAAATTGTTTGGAATAGAAAAAAATCATATACTCAAAAGATAGAGATCATCTTTTTTCAACTAATAAAACTATATGTATTTAAAAAAATTAAATATATTTAACCTAAAAAATTATTTTTATTTTATTAAATCATAAAATATAGTCATTACTCCTACTTTGACTCAAAGAAGGATGAATATTATATTGGATAACTTCAACTAAAGTAATTTTAAAAATATTTAGATTGAATAATAATAAAAAGATTATTAATATAATATAAATATATTAAATATGACAAATATTATAAAATAATATGAATAATAAATTAATTAATTAAACGTTATAATAAGTAATAATAATATTTAAAAAAAATAGATAATAGAAAAAAAAAATAGTATGCTAAGAATAAAGAGATTATATGTATTTAAATGTTTTATTTTATTAATTAGTCATAAAATTTAATCAAAAGAAATGATAAGACGTTGTTGCAGCGGCCTGAAATGATCAAATTCCTGAAAAAAAAAATGAAAATAGATTGGTGAAACATAACATATTACCAATTTAATTATTGAATGAAATAATGATGTTGATAGAGAAATTGATGTTAATATAATTTAATTATTACTCACTTTAACCAAGATGGAATTCAAAAGATAGGATGTTGTTGCAGCAGCCTAAAATGATCAAATTCCTGGAAAAAAACAATGAACAATAGATTGGTGAAACATAACATATTACCAATTTAATTATTGAATGAAATAATGATGTTGATAGAGAAATTGATGTTAATATAATTTAATTATTACTCACTTTAACCAAGATGGAATTCAAAAGATAGAATGTTGTTGTAGTTGTCTAAAATGATAAAATTCCTGAGAAAAAAAAACAAAACAGTGAAAGCCCCAAAAGGAGACCGAATAGGCAGAATATCACTCTTCTCTCTTAAATTGAACCTTATTTATGTAAAATTATTTATAGGAAAACAAATATTTAGATGGAAAAGAAGATGAAATGTTGAGTTGATTTATTATATTAATTTAATTGCAGTTACACTATTTATGTTTTTCATAATTATTGTTTTTGTGTTTAATTTTATAATTATTATAATATGATAACTGAAAGTTAAGTTTTATATTATATTTAATATAATGGGATAACGGAAAGTTACATTTTATAATTAATATAATATATATTTGAAATTCTTCATTTTATTGCAAGTTAAGTTTTATATTATAATTAATATAATATGATAACTGAAAGTTAAATTTTATAATTAATATAATATATAATTGAAATTATTAATTTTATTGTAGGTTTTAATATTTTGTAGTTAGTATTTAATGTTAAATATTAAAAAAAAAATTCTATTTTATAATTAATATAATGGAATAACTGAAAGTTACATTTTATAATTAATATAATATATATTTGAAATTCTTGATTTTATTGCATGTTTTAATGTTTTATAATTAGTATTTAATGCTAAACTCAATTAATATAGATAAATATTTGGTTTAATGTGTATATGTAAAATATTAAATTTTAATATATTTTAATAATAATTATAACATTAATATATATATACAAATTAAAATTAATTAATATATTTACAGCGAGGAAAAGAAAAACAATTCATAAATGAAGAAAGAAATATAAAAAAATAACTTGTGATATTGAGAATTATTACACCCTCAACATTTTAAATTTAACGTTATTAGATATATATAGATTATAAACTATTATATTAATAAAATATCTTCAGCATTCCATGGAACACTTCGTTTCAGTCAAAGTGAGATAGATAATGCATGTTTCAATTGGGATTTATAAAAAAACAATTTCCTAGTAGTTTCAACTGTTGATCAGAATGATCCAACATGCATTACAATATAATTAAGTTAAATCAAAATTAATTAAGGAGATTAATTAATACATTTTAATAATCATTTAACAGATAATAGCTCTCCACAAGTGTGGAAATCTTTGCCGCTCCTTGTATATGTCCACACGTACTAGAAGAGAATTGAGGTCCTTGTATATGTCGACAACACGTACTAGAAGAGAATTGAGGGTAATATTAATATTTCATATCTTATCTTTATCTTGAAATAACCAAAATATATATATATATATATATATATAAAATATGTTATAAAGAAATTAATTAAATATAATGTAAAAAACAAAAATATTAGAATACAATATTGATTCGAGACATGTGATTAACATATTTCCCTTAAAACAGTTTCATCGTCCTTATGCTAAAACTTATCACAGATGGCTATCTCGCAGGGTACAACGAAATTTGTAGTGATTCAACACCAGAATTATTACGCAATGAACTTGACAAAATACCTGAATTAATTACCGGGTTTCAACGAAAATATGACGAGTCAAGAATTCGAAGAACACTTGAAAAAACATTTCGAATTCTAAAGAGATAATGAAATAAGTGAAGAAGAGATATGAGATATTGTAAAAGTTCCAACATGAAGAGATATTTATATCCGGAAATTAAACCATCACAATAAATTTATTTATCAATTTAACGGATGATAATTTATCCAACGACTGTCATTCATGAACTCTTGGCATTTCAAAACTCTTGGCATTCGATCTTATTCATTGACAATTGATAATATCACTAACATTAAATTTCACCAAAAATTCACAATTGAATTTGATATTAAATTATATTTAATTTATGTATCTAAATTCTCATTTCCATTTAATTAATAGAAATTATTTAAAATTCCCACAATTAATTTTTCATAATTACCAAATAAAAACTAAAAATAATTTTCTTCCGTTAAATGTATTATTTTGTTTTATTACGTATAAAGGATTTTATTTTAATAATAGTCCATCCATTGGATATAAATACCATTTTTTTAAAGTTTGATCAAAGTCTTTTTTATATTTTTGTAATTGTTTTTCAAAGATGATAAAATAATGTCAATGTTTTGTGATATAATTTGGATTATAAAATGTGTGAACAATTTTGCCAATTAATATTGAGTGTAGATAAATATATATGTTTTTTTTTTTTTTGTAAAAGAATGATCATGAATTAATTATTTGGGGTCAAATAATTATAATTTAATATTTTGAATTGCTATAAAATGATTGAATAATTTAAAATAAAAAAGAAGTTATGAATTGTTAGAGTACTTCAAACAATCCTTTCATTTTTCGGAAGATTAATGAGATTGTGGTGCGTCAACAACACTACATTTCGACACGTGGAGAAAATGCGAGTATTTTCAGAAAAAAATAAAAAATAATTTAAAAAAGATGTGAAATAAATTAATATAGTATTTAAAACGCTTTCTTGAGTGCGATTCATCTCCTCTGCATCTTTATTTAAACATTTGTTACTAAAAGGGAAGAAACTTATTTATTTGCTCAAGTTATTCAAGCTCTTTCTTGACTCTTTCTAATATCAGATAAGATAGTATTCTTTATGTGTCTTCTCAGCTATTGGTTAGCCAATTTCTTTCTCTATTCCATTGGTTTTAGGAACTTGTTTTTCTTTTCTTTTTTCTTTCTAAAAATGAGTATTGATCTGTATAAATTTTATGAGCCAAGTTAGACCCATTATAAATTAAATAATGATACAAATTATCACGATTTTTTAAAAAAAAAAGTTCATGTTTATGTGTACTTGTATAACTAGCTCATTTAGACGTACGTAATAATAAAAGATCGTTCAAATATATTATCAAAAATTGGCTCATTTAACCTCTTTTAATAACCATAGTTAATTTTTATTTTTAAATTTATATATTTATTCATTAAATATTAATATATTTTCTCTCTACTTCTTTTTCATTAATTAAATTAGATAATTTATTTTATTCTTAAATTTTTTATTAGTTTCTCTTTATTTATTTTATCTTCTTTTTTTTTTATAAGTTTTTATTTTTCATAATTCTTAAATTCTCATTTTTTTTAAAAAAAATTAACAACTTATTTATAAATTTTATATTTTACTACTTTATTGTAATATACTTTTGGAAGGATTTCTTTCTTATTTATTTTTTTTATTAAAAAAATTTATTTTTAAAATGAGAAGTCATTGTTATATTCATTCATTGAGACCAAACAATTTTAAAATAATTAATAATCAAGGTTAATATAAGAAAAAAACATAAAAAAAAAGAAATAAAAAATTAAAATAATTAACGATGAATACTCGTATATAAAATAAAATTAAAATAATCAATAATAAATACTTATATAGAAATAATAAAATATTTATGAAAAAGATAAAAATAAAGAGTTTATTTATTAATGAAAAAGAATGAGAGAGAAAATATATTAATATTTATTTAATAAATATATAAATTAAAAAATCAAAGTTAATTATGGTTTACTAAAGAGGCTAAATGAGCCAATTTTTGATAGTATCTAGGTTTAAATGATCTTTTATTAGTATATACGTCTAAGTGAGGTAGTTGTACCCGTACATACGTCTAAGTGAACTTTTTTTCCTTAATTATATAGTTCTACAACTAATAAAAGAATAAAATAATTTTGAAGAGTTTATTTTATATACCTGAATATTGTTACTTAGAGTAGCTACATGGATAAACATTTTTAACTTAAATAGATTCTCCCTAAAACTATCTTGATTTACATGAAGATGGTAGCCATTTAAAAGTCTTATAAAAAATTATTATCTTATAAAAGAAGAAGATATATAGCATAATCAAAGTCACTTTTAAGTTTTAATGTTGATTTTAGTATTTACATTAGCACTTTTTGAGCAATATTTTCAAACTTTGTGAAAGTTTCTGGTTAGGTGAGTTAATGACTAACAATGATATTGTCGAATTGTTAAATCAAACACAAACCAAATCTATTATTTAAAGGATAATCTTCCTTAGATTCATTTCACCAATTCTGGATTTGAGGTTGCTTTCAAAAAGTTTTCAAGGTTTTTAGGATATGAATGGATGTCATATATGTCTATTTTAAACAAATAATTATTTTACAAAGATAACATAACTCATTAGTAGAACGTATTATTGAGTTATGAAGTCTATACTTTCTTTTTTTTAGAAAAATGGTTAAACCATTTTATTAAAATCTCAAAAGTGGAAGGGTCAATAATCAAAACTAGAAAAATCCTAGCTATGATTAAATAATGACAATCAAATGACCCTAAAGAACCTAATTAGTATCAATCAAACATACAAACATAAATTACAAACTAAGATTATAAACTGTATCAAATTCTAATTATCTCAATCATTATTTTTATTTTTATACCAACCTGTTGTATCAATAGGTTGTCTTCCTCTTCTCCGTGTCCTTCCTCTTGCAATGAAAGGAGGATAAACTAAAGATGATGATGAATACTTCATATTCTCATTTTCATTTATTTCTTTATATGAACCCATTTTGATTTGATAGAAAGAATTATTCTTCAAAATCTTCAGACTCTTCACCTTGTTGTTCTCAACTTGAATTTTTAAATCATTGTCTTCATTTCCTTTAGCTTTGGAGTCCTTAGAAACTTTGGATTCCTCTATATCAACATTGGAATTATTTTTGTTCTTCACCTATGTTTTATTTTTTTTATCTTTACTTTCTGGCTTTATGAATTGTCTTATCTTCTTCCTTAGTCAAATCACATTTTGGGCTTGCATGTTGGAAGCTATTGTAGAAAGAACATTTGTATGACCTCCATTCATAAGTAATTTCCATGAAAATAAGTTTTTCTTTTCTGTATACTAGTATAATACTTTTCGGCAATGTGATTCTAGGATGCACCTCAATGCTAATTTTAGAAAATGATTGGTACTCTTCTCTTTTAGTAATTGGGTCTATGTATAATGGTCTACACAATAAACCTGCAAAAGTACTAAGGGGCTTCAAAATTGTACATATGTGCATGTACATTCCAGAGCTTGAACCATATTTATGCAGTTTCCTTTGACTTACTCAATATGTTCAAATCTTCAGACCATTTTTCCAACTTCATACAGTTGTATTCTATATATGTATGCCCATTTTCTAGAATTTCCTCCAAATTAGATCCCTTATTTAATTTAAGGAAATATAGATCATGGATATTTGCTGAAATCTTCTCTTATAATTTTCCTTCCCATTGTTTCAACAATGCCTCTTTAGTAATTGAGAATGATACTCTATTTTTTCTATGTAGTTTCCCACAACACCATTTTCCCATTCCTTTATACAGTCTTCCTCTACTTCAGTAGGCAATTTAAATTAAATAAAGAATTCAGTACCTCCACTTTTATTTGTGTATTGTCCATGTAGATTCCCTTTATAAACATGATTTTTTTGCCTTTTTGCATTGTTGTTTTTCCAAACATCATTATAAATGATCCCGGATAGCTTTTGAAATTAATTTAATTAATTTCATAATTCAATTTTAAATAATTCATGGATTTACGGTAATCAAATGACAATTTGATTTTTAGAAAGCCTTGAGTTTAAATTAATTAAACTTAATTAATTTAAAAGATTATTTATTTTGAAACAAAGTCGCCAATTAATTTTTTTGCAAATCAAAAAAAGTTGGTATACGTATACAAACGTATTTCGGGATTTTAAGTTTGAAGTCCCAAAATTACAAAATAATTTTGGATTTTAAAAGTGGAACTAAACAGACTTTAGGACCAGACTCTTAGTCTTGGGTTTGTTTTTACGGGTTGGGGTTTAAAAACTGTTGGGTCAAATTATGTTGACCATGTGTTGAAATAATTTAACTATTTGAATTTTGATGATGAAATGATGAATGGAATATATATACGTCTAACTGTTCTTGATGCAGGTGTATCAAAATCAGATTTCACTAGACTTGGTTCTAATGAGGCTCATTAAATTGATTTGGTATTAGATGTATGGAATTAGACGTGCAGACTAACTCGTGGAGTTAGACGTGCAGTCTAATAGATCTCGTAATTAGACGTGCAGTCTAACTCGTGGAGTTAGACGTGCAGTCTAATAGATCTAGGAATTAGACGTGCAGTCTAACTCGTAGAGTTAGACGTGCAGTCTAATAGATCTAGAAATTAAACGTGCAGTCTAACTCAGCGGAATTAGACGTGCAGTCTAATAGATCTCGGAATTAGACGTGTAGTCTATCTCCTTCAGATTAGTCTGAAGTGATTGTAATTAGACGTAAGTCTAATCCCATTAGACCAGGTGGTCTAATGGATTCCGTTATTAGACGGGGATGTTTGATTTCATTAGATGAGGTCGTCTAATTGAAATGCGTCTAATTGATTTGCTTAAGTAGTTGCTTGAAGCTAGCACCCGTCCACCCACGTGCTATAGCTGTTAGTTACTTCTGCTCCACGTTCTTGTGAAGATTAGTACGACAGCTCTATGCAACCAATTAATTAATGACACGTAGGCGAATATCCTTCCCACTACTTGTTTTGCAGGTAAATCTCTGAAGAATATTCGGCGCACTACCTGTTGTGTACGGCCACGATCTTTGTATTCAGAGTCTGTTGTGTACTATGGAGGCGTTCCAATGGAAGAGTGCCACGTATCATTCTGATGATTCGACCGTTGGTATCTATGCATATTTAAAGATTCATAAGGACAACGGACGAACTGCCGGAATTACAGAGAGAGAAATTAGTCGATCACCTTGCTTACTGAAATTACTAAGAAATCAATCGTTTGAATATTCATACTGTAAGATGCTTTCCTGATTGTACTGTGTGTTAATCAAGAGAGAGTTAGAATCAAAGCATCATTTAGCTGAGTGATATTCTTCATCTTGTAAGTTGAACAGAGCGTGTTCTGTTCAACATTGAGCTAAGTGTGTGCAAACTGTATTTGATTCGAATCATATTATAGTGAATCCTTCCAGTGATTGGTAGAAGGGGTGACGTAGGAGAGTTTGCTCCGAACATCCATAAACAAATTATTGTGTTGTTCCTTTCTGTCATTTTCTCATTTTTCATCTTGAGCTTCAAGCCTAAGTAAACATTCCGCAATTGATTCTATTTCAAGTGTTTACAAGGGTTTGCGTAGAATATAAAGTGAATTAAATCCCTAACAAGATTTCTTTCAAACCGTTTTTTATAAACCTTCATCAATCGCCAGACCCCCGTCTCTATTGATTAAGCCAATCCTATCAAAAACCCTCGGTTTGGGTTGAGGAGCCACTCGGTTGAGGCTTGAGATCTTCGGTCGGAGTGCCGAAGTCCCTTGGTCTAGGTGCTAAGGACTCTCGATCCTTGGCTGAGATCCTCGGTCTAGGTGTACAAACCCACAGATCACAAGCTAGCTCCGGGCTGATTTCTTCGCTCCTGGGTTTAGAAATTCATGGTCTTGAGATTGTACCTCTCGTTCCTAGGTTCTAAAATTATCGGTCCTAGGTTGAACCTCTTGATCTTGGCTCGGACCTCTCGGTCCTGTTGAAATTCTGAATTCTAGGTTCGATTTTCTTGGTCCTAGGTCTCGGTTCAGACCTAGAATCATCGGTCGTATCTCTCGGTCCTAGACTAACAAGCCTCGATCCTCAAGAACACAAAAGTGCTATTTTTCAAAAACTTTGTTTTAAACTCGGATTCTTTGATCCAAGAGCTTGAGTATCTTCACAAAGCTCCTAGAAACATGTTGATCATCATCTTAAAGTATCAATCAACCTAGAAGATGATCAAATCGTTCAAAACAGTTTGTGGAAAAAAATTGAGTTTTTAATTTTAAATATGTTTTGAGGAGAAAAGAGTTATCCAATAATTTTCTTATATCTCATATACTTGATTGGTACAAAAATAAGAACACTAGCGATTCGTTTTGACAAAATCAATAACTCAAAAATTTTCAATTATTTTGAAATTTTTAAGTTTGATCAAACATGATAGGGATGGATTAAACATGATCCAAATAATTTCCCAACATGATTACAATCACGTTGAGAATCTTTCTGGGCTATGATTCAAGAGAATTAGCCCAAGAACAACGTTTTTTTGATTTTTAAAATACAAATTTTGGTTTTTCTGTTTTAGGATGATTTATTGTTTCTAACCTATCTAGAAAGTTCATAAATGATCCTAAGATCGATTTACAACCATAAAACACCATAAACAACAAGCATACAAGCTAATGCAATTTGAAACATAAAAAATTTCAAATTCAATTTGTACATATGAATTAGAGAGTGATTGGAACCTTATCAAGAATTGGAGAACACTCCTTGTTCCTTTGGGAAATTTTTGGGATACTCAGATCCAAGCTTTAAGGCCTCAAACGAAAATTTTGAAAAGTCAGAAGCTTCGAGATTCAATGGCGGATTTTCGAAAACTTTTGATTTAGGACTTGAGATGTTATCTCTTGCCTTCAGAATGACTCATGGGGTATATTTATAGCATCCCTGAGTCGGTAGAGGCTTCAAGTGGAATGAATCAACCAAAATCCATTTATGATATTTTGTCTGTTCTTTCTCAACTTAGCCGGAATATGGATGAATCATCCCTATTGAAGTAGTAGAGATGATCACCGAAGTAGGGTGATCATTTCAACTTTTGAATCAACCGAAAGGTGGACTATCGGCTGAGTTCCAAATTGGCAAAGTCAAAGACTGATTTAATGTTTATTCTTCCGGCGATCGCGATGAAAAAAAGGTAGCGATCAAAATGACGTTGTTCTGAGTGTAAACGTAGACGCGGAGCATTTTGTCTGCATTTCGTCCATTCCGTCGTGTTTCAGCTTATGGAGTTAACATCCGTGTTAGGTTCGCTGCTTCGCGGATGCACGGTCCTTTGGTTGCAGCGGGCTACGCATGTTTGTCTGGGTCATTGGATGAAAACCAGCACTCATCCAGCTACTGTGTTTTCAACTGCAACTATTTTTTTGAATTTCGGCAACACCCGATTACAATTTTATTTTTAATTTAAAACCTTGAGAGTTTGTTTGAAATTGATTTTTTTTTCTTTTACCTTTTTGGCTTTAATTTTAATCTTCTTAAAAACATAAAATATTAAAATAAATATGACAAATATTTTACTAATTTATTTTATTTGTTTTGCATATTCTAGGTTAAATAAATAATTTTTGGGAATGAAATGGGTACCTCATATCATCCTAAATTATTTATTTTAATCTAATCATTTTTTCTAAAATTATTTTGAGATAAATGAGTACAACATTTATCCCAAATAATTTATTTTTATTTTGACTATTTTTCTTAATTAATTAGGCTTTAATTATCACAATAATTATTTTAATTAATTGTTTTAATTAGATTTTGACCATGGAATTAGTTATTTTAATTTTATTTATTCAAAAACAAATCAAAATAATTATTTTAATTTTATAAATTGGTGGGTAGATTTTTAGTGTTTACATAAGGGAATAATTTTTATTTTATTTTTTTGAGAAAACGACTTAGCGTCATTTCATTAAAAATTTCCAAAAACGGGAAAAAATCACGAGTTTAAGAGATCATTCTAGACAGACCTAGAATAATTTTGAAGTCATATCATTCTAAATAAAAGCAAAAACGTAATTGAACTATCTAATTACAATGTTTTCATTTTTAATAATTTTAGTAAACGGTAAATTCCAATTTTTGCTAATATTCCAATTCTACTTCGTACTTGGAACTTTTCTCCATATTCCCACAAGTGCGCCACAATCCGAAACTATGTCTCTCCATAATTCTTCAACACTTATGTGGGTTCTGCCATAGACTCTCGCATTACGTTCCTGCCAAATATTGTAAACTACTGCTCCAAAGCCTCACTTGAATACATTTGTTACGAATCTATTTCCTTTGGCTTTGAGTAGTGTTGCTTCTTTGATTTCTTTCCATTCCTTCGGGAAACTGATCAGCTATAGGATTTTAGAAAATATGTCCTAAATTTCCATTTCTATACTACATTTCCCAAACAGGTGATCAATAGTTTCTTCACTTTCGTTGCATAGAGGACAACTGACGTCTGGGATGCTCATATACTTGCTGATACGGTCACAAGTGCTGAGTCTTTCTCAGAAGGCAAGTCATAGCATGAATTGATGTCAAGGAATGATCTTGGTTGACCATACGAGAGGAGCCCATTCTACTTTCTGCGCTTTTTCTCGGATTACCTCCCATATTCTCTTTGAGACTAGCTTCCCATTGTCTTTTGCATTCCATTCATGAACGTAGGGTCTGTCTTGAGTTGTATGTTACTGATGTGATCCAGTATCCTCTGTCCTTCTAGATTTTTTCTCAAAAGCGAGTCTCAGTCTCCGTCTTTTACGTCTCTGATTTTCGCCACTGCGTAGTCCCTTCTAATACATGTATTTTGAACTCCTCTTTGTGAATGATTGGCTAATTTTCGAACCAGAGATCATGCCAGAACAAAGTGCCTTTCCCATCCCCTAGCCGAATGTCGTAAAGGTCTGCAATATCACTTCTCAGTTTAAGAATTTTCTTTAGTGACCAGCTTATACCTTCATTGATTTTACACGTCCAGATACTAGTTTTCTGTTCTATAAATCGCGTGTGTACCCATTTCATCCATAATGATTCTTGGTTGCATTCCAATGCCCACAAATGCTTGAAGGTTAGAGTCTTATTCAACTCGATGTAGTTCTTCAGGCCAATGCCTCCCTCCTCTTTCGGCTTATAGAGAGAAGTCCATTTGATTTTCTTTCCTCCTCTCTCGCTACTACCCCAGGTGAAGTTCCTCATTAACGTGTCTAGGTCCTTCATTACCTTCTTCGGAATGACCATCTGCTGCGCCCAATATCCAATTATGTCCATGACTACGGTTTTGATAAGCTAGATCCTCCTGCATAAGAAAGTTTCTTCGCCGCCCAACCAGATATCATGTTTTTTACCTTTTAAATAATCGACTTGTAGTGTGAGATCTCGATCTATTTGCGGTAAACGGAATCCCCAAGTACCTTACGGGAAAGCGGCCTTCCACAATGCCCATGATGTTGAATATGTCCTTCTTTGTTTCTTCCTTCACTCCTCCATAAAATGGCACACTTTTGCTTTCATTAATAGTAAGACTTGTAACCTCAGAAAAAATGTTAGTGCAACCCTAATAGTTTTAATGGAATCGACGTCTGCGTGCGCTAGAATGAACAAATCGTCAGCAAAGCATAAATGGGTTACCTCCTCTACCTCACAGAAAGAGTGAAAGATGTATGGACGATTCTTTCGGAACATCACAAAGATATTCTCAAAGATCTCCTTGATAGCTACGAAAAGGTAAGAACAGAGGGGGTCCCCTTGCCTTATCCCGTTTTCACCCTTGAAGTAGCCCCCGTGGACTCCATTGACGCTAACAACAAAACAGGATGAAGAAACGCATTGCATAATCCAATCAATAAAAGTAATAGGAAAATCAGATACAATCAGAAAATCCCGAATGACTTCCCATCTAACAGAGTCAAAAACATTCTTAATATCTATTTTGAAAATCACTCTCGGGTATATTTTCTTTTTCCCGTAGCCTTTTAAAAGGCTATGTGTGAAAAGAAAATTATGAGAGATTGTCCTACTAGGGATAAATGAAGATTGATTAAGATTTATATGACATTTTTAAAGCGTTTAAAAATTATTTTAGAAATTATTTTGTAAACCACATTGCAATAGAACATTGGTCTGAAATCTTGTATTTTGACATTATTCTTTATGATTTAACTTAGTTGTATCAGGTTCAAGTGAACATGAGTTCCAAACAGGACCTAATTAATTGACAATCAATCAAATTTAAAGAGAAGTCTATATAGACTCTTAATTAATTATAAACTTAATCTTACAAAAATGGTGTGTATATATGTAATATAGAAATATATAATTTATTTCAAATCGTAAGTACGTACTTACTTATTTTTGTCAAGAAAGTCTTAATTTATTTTAATAAGAATGTTATCCTAAAAGAATAAAAGAATGAAAAAAATAAAATCATTTTTGAGCAAGTCTTTTAGCTTCCCGTAAAGGAAATTACACATGATACTCCATAATAATTTTCAACTACTTATTTGGGAACATGATTAATAATATAATTTCGATAAGAAAATTGTTTTAGGTCAAAATTAACATTCCTATTTTTAAGTCATGTTGCCTATTCCATAGGTTGTGTACGATGTTGATTTTAAAATTGACAAATGCTAATAATAGAAAAAAAAAAATAAAAATCTTTTTACCAACATTGAATGTTAGATTTTTAAATTTTAACTATGCTTTATATGTTATCATCGAATAAGTAATACGGGTGTAAGTGGTTAGGTTCAGCCCACTTGCACACTAAAATACACAACTAAGTTAAAGAAATCTCAAACGGTTAGTTTTCGTTTGTTGATCGGTTAGGTTTACAATTTCATTTGTTTACAAAATTTATTGTTAAATAATACAATTATTCATCAAATTTGTTTTGAAAAACTCGTATTAATATGTTTATTAGTTTTGAAAAATAAATAACTAAACATATTATACTTCATTAGTGAGAACTTAATTATAATTAAAAGAAATGTTTAGTTAGTGTAGATAAATTATGTATATTTTAAGAATTTAACCATGATCAATTAGTCGGTTTCGCGAATAAACCGAACAATCGAGCCGTTGAATTTGGTTTCGCCGTTTCATAAACGGTTGGTCATTCAGTTTAGTCAATTAAGTTTATTTTTGGTTCAATTTGATCAATTTTACTTCCTTCCATAACTAGAGATACCTAAAAAGAATTGTCCGACTAATTTAGTGCAATTTTTTAATAATAAAAAATTGTAAATGCGAATTTTAGAGAAACTTTTTGAATCAAAGATACCACAATAATAAAGCACGTCCTGTTCATCTAAGTGTGACTTTTTCAATTTTCATAAAAAAAAATGAAGTTGTTAGGCAAACATGATTCTAAAATTGCTAAATCAAAATTGGAGAAAGAAAATAGAAAATGCATAGTTATTAAGTAGGGAATTATTCTTATGAAAATAATAACCCGGTTTCAAGAGTCTGTGACAGTTTGCGAAGTGCTGAGAACGGTTATAGTCTCTAACCGGACTATCACCAAAGTGTTGTGTGTGTTGTAAGCGACCACCCTTCCTGAAACCGGAAACACCCCGGTCCTCCAAGGGCATCCCCGATCCTAACATTATTTTGGAATCCTTCGAAAGTTTGATTATTCCGTGTATAGTTATAGAGAGAGTTTCAATTTTTTTGGCTACAAGAATATTCTCTTTTATTTTTTTTGACTTTCGGGATATATATAGGAATTGATATGTTTTTCTCTTGCGATAGTCATCGGGACATCCTCCTAAGGGAGCATAAATGATGATTTCAACACCTCAACCTAGATGGGAGTGTTTTTATATTTTAGGTCCCTAGGGTACATCGGGGAGAATGAATGTGTATGCCTCTTGCGATAGTCATCGGGACAGCCGCCTAAGAGAGCATAATCTATTATTTAACCTCAACCTACGGGAAGTTTCTCCTACTATACAAATATGTATACATATGTTTTGAAACCTTGAGTCTAGTTCTCTTTGTTCTCTTATACAGAGGGAAATGAAACGTCCTTTCTCAAATTACGACTTTGTCTTGGATTTTAGGGTGATAGGATCAGTGTAATCAATAGAGACGGGAGTCTAACTGTTGATGACAACTTCTGGAAAACAGTTTGATAGAAATCCTATTAGGGATTAATATCACTTTCTATTCTTCACAAATTCTTGCGGAATCATAACTCTTGAAGTGATTCAAGTGTAAAAACGTTTTCTCAGGTTTGAAGCTAAGAACCATTTCGAAAAGAGAATACAGAATGTAAATAACACAGCAGTTTGTTTATAGATGTTTGGAGTAAACTCTCGTACGTCACCCCTTTTTCCAACTACCGGAAGGATTCACCATATTTCTTTGAATCAAATACAATTTACTGGTTAGCTAACTGTTGAACAGAATAGACTCTATTCAACTTATAGTATGCTTAAGAATATCACTCAACTAGACAATGTTATGATTCTATCTCTCTCTTGCAGATGATGTACAAGATCAGTAAGCAAGTGAGCAAGCAATTCGTAAGATAGAGTATTAGACCAGCAGCTCGTCTGTTGTCCTTGAGGATCTTCAAATAGAAGACAGGTACCAACGGTCGAATCTTCTGCATTGAAAAATGGCAAGCGCCTATTGGAAAGCCTCCATAATACAAGAGTACAACAAGATCTATGCACAAGAATCGTGGCCGTACAGAACTGGTAGTGTGCCATATATTTTTCTAGACCTGTCCTGCAAGGAATAAGTAATGGAAGGAATATTTACATACGTGACATTCATTCATTGGATGCAACTGGCTGTCGTACTAATCTTCACGGATTAGTGGAGCAGGAGTAGCATATAGCTAGTTGATCGTGGGTAGACGAATACTAACTTTAAGCAACTACTGAAGCGAGGCATTAGACGTGCTTCATTAGACTATCAAATCTAAGGAAGTTAGACGCCCACGTCCAATAGCAAGATCTATTAGACCACCAAGTCTAATGGAGTTAGACTGCACGTCTAACTACGTTTCACTTCAGACTTGTCTAGAGGAGTTAGACACTAGTGTCTAAATATCATCTGTTAGACTACACATCTAACTATATATATGTTAGACTTCACGTCTAACTACATATCTGTTAGACTGCACGTATAACTACGTGTCTGTTAGACTGCACGTCTAACTACGTATCTGTTAGATTGCACGTCTAATTACGTGTCTGTTAGACTGCACGTCTAACTACGTGTATGTTAGATTGCATGTCTAACTACGTGTCTATTAGACTACACATCTAACTAGGTTCCTGTTAGACTGAACGTCTAACTACGTGTTTGTAACACTGCACGTTTAACTAAGTATTTGTTAGACTACACGTCTAACTACGTGTCTGTTAGTATGCACATCTAACTACGTGTCTGTTAGACTGTACGTCTAACTACGTATTTGTTAGACTACATGTCTAACTACGTGTTTTTTAGACTTCACATCTAACTACATATCTGTTAGACTGCACGTCTAACTACATATCTGTTAGACTACACATCTAACTACGTATCTGTTAGACTGCACGTCTAACTAGCAGCGCGTCTAATTAGCCTGTTTCAAACTAAGTATAACATAGTATATTTTTGATGCACCTACACAAAAACAATTAGACGGCTTAGCTTTATTCTTAATCAAAGTTTTACTAATACATCATTAAAATATTGTTAGTCAAACTAATTTGACCCAACAATTTCCCTCTTTTTGATGATGTTAAAACTTTGTACAAAACCAAGAAGATAGGCACTCATCAAATTAAAGTAAGAATGATATTTTTCACAAACTTTAAGCATAAGTACTAAAAACCAAATTCCAAAAGCCAAGTTCTAAAAACCGAGTTCAGAATCCAACGACAATAATTTAAAAGAAAAGAGATTATTGTTCTTCCCTTTTTACGTTTGGATGAGCAAACTCTTCACCAGTTAGTAGGTTCGAAATTGAGGAAGAGCACGACCACCTCTTCCACCACTTCCGCCACCTCGGTCACCACCGCGACCTCCACCTCTTTTGGTTGGCCTACAAAATGTAGGTTGATTGCGTATCATCTCTCCATTTCCTCTTTTCGTTTATTGAGAAGAATTAGGTCTTTTGTAGTTTAGACTATGGTCTTTTGATTATTGGCGAAAGTTTTAGAAAAAAATGGATAAGCTTCTTTCGAAATAAGCTCCTTTTAAGGTTGTTCTCAAAACCATTTTCCGTTTGATATTATACATAATATCTCTTAAGGGGATCGAGATTGCTCGGAGCAATAAATTATTTTCTTCTATCGTAGATAAATGGACTACTCCTCTAGGGAGTATCCTCTTGATCATAAAAGTTCTTTCCCATTGGGGATGAAACTTTCCCCTTGGGTCTAATAGTTCTCGAGTTTGTTTGTAAACTAGGTCACCTTCTTTATGGTTTCTAGGTTTTAACTTCTTATTGAAGTTATCTGACATCCATTTTTGGTAGGTTTGAGTTTTTCACGAAGCATTTAACCTATTGTCTTCCATTTCAGTCAATTGATCATATCGAGATTCCATCAAATCTTCCTCGACAACATGACTTCTAAGAGTATTCTTAGAGTTGGAATCTTTATTTCAATTATTTATAATGCATCCATGTCGTAAATTAATTAGCAAGGAGCTTCACTGGTCGAGGATCGAGTTGTCGTACTACATCCCCATAAGGCATGTGACAATTTTTGTGTCAGTCCTTGTATATGTTGATCATTTTTTTGATGATTCTAATAACATTCTTGTTTACCACTTCGATCGCACCATTAGTTTTGGGTATTTAGGAAAATGATTTATGATCCTCGATTTTGAATTCATTAATAAATTACAACACTTTTCCTTGGAAGTGTCGATCATTATCTAAAATTAGGGTGTGAGGAACTTCGTACCTAGCGATGATGCTGGTGTGGATGAATTTTGACACATGAAATGATTTCAAAATTTTTTAAGAAGATGATTTAACCCATTTGGTGAAGTATTCAATGTCTACGAGTGTAAACTCGTGTCCGTTTGAAGTATAGGATGAATTTTTTCCAATGACATCAATTCACCATCTAGAAAATGACCAATGGTAGGTCATGTTATAGAGAATCGATGTCGGGGTATGCTTTAAGTTAGCATAAATTTAACACACATGACAACTTTTTACATGGTTCACACATTCTTGTTCAATGTTCTACCAATAATATCTGAGACGAAATTTTATCTTGGCTAAAGCCATTACATTCATGTGTGGACCATATGCTCCTACGTGTACTTCTTCTGTGATCCTTTTCAATTCTATATCATCTTCACAGAGCATGTTTTGACCTTCAAAAAATTGTTTGTAGAGCTTGTTTACTATTCAAGCATAATTAGTGGAATATTGGTGCAACGCTCATCATTCATTTGCTCGTAAATGGGACAAATATTCTTCATATTCTATGTATTTTTGGAGAGTATCATAACACGGTTTGATAGAGATTTTTTAGGAAATTATTGTTTCCTTATCAAAAATATGACTTTTCTTTTGTCGGGTCTTGAGTGGCTTGACTTTGATTTCATCGGGAATTTGAGTCATAGTTGCAACAGTAGTTAGGGCATCAACAAAGAGGTTTTGGCTTCTTAGGGGAATTAAAAAATGATACATGATCAAATTTATTCATGAGTCTAGTCAGATGAGCATGATAAGATTTCAGATTTTCTCCTTTTACTTTTCATTTATCATTGTCTTGGAATATAATCAAATTAATGTCGCCAAGTACTTCTAATTTGGTTGCCCCCTTTTCGTATGCCAATTTGAGATCCGAGAGAAATGCCTCATATTCGGCCTCGTTATTTGTAATGGGGTATTCAAGTTTTATTGATATCGTATTGTATGTACCTTTAAGATTAACCAATAAATTCTAATTCTATAACCTTGTTTTCATGAAGTTCCGTGAAACATTGATTTCCATAGGTCTAATGTGACAATCATAATTATATTAGGGAATTCGAGTTCGTCCTTTAACTCAACAATGTTCGGTTGCTCAGCTAGGAAGTTCGCAATAACGCTTCCTTTTATGCATTTTGTATTGTATAGGCTATGTCATATTCGGATATCATCATCATCCATTTGTCTAGCCTTGGAGATAAAAGTGTTCGTTGGAACAAGAAATTGATATGATCTAATCTAGATATCAACTTGATGAGATGAGCTTGCATGTAGTGTCTTAACCTTTTGGTGACTCATGTTAAAGCCTAACCTACTTTCTCAGATGGAGTATAATTAAGTTCACATCCAGTCATTCTCTTACTAATATAGTAAATAGTTGTTTCGAGTTCATCCTCCTTTTTTGATTCAAAAGGTTCCCATTGTTGTTTCAGTTAGATTGAGGTATAATATGAGAGGGATGACGGGTTTAGGTGGCATGAGTATTGGAGTGATTTTAGATAATTCTTGAGTTTGTCAAACGCTTATTAACAATTTTCATCCCATGTCAATTTTTGGTATTTTTTATAAGCTTAAACAGTGGATCACATGTCATGGTAAGATTACTGATAAATCAACTAATGTATTGGATTTTTCCAAAAAATTCTTGGACCTCTCTTTTGTGTTGAGGTATTGGCATGGCCGTTATCGCTTTAATTTAGAGGCAAACTTCACTTCCTTTTTGAGTAATCAAGAAGCTTAACATTTTATCAGTGGTGACTCTGAACGTACACTTCTTTGTATTAAGTCATGGTATTTACTAATTTTTTGTAAGAATTTTTCAAGGTTTTGGACATGCCATTAATTATTTCTATTATTAGCCTAGTCTTTTCCTTGTCTTGTAGGGCCATTATGATTTGATTATATCTTGAGAATTTGTCTATGAATAACAAAAGTTCATGACCGGTAGCATGATCAACAAGTATGTCGATGTGAGGTAATGACAAATGATCCTTAGGGATGACCTTATTCAAATATCAATAGTCCACACATACACGTATTTTCTCATCTTTCTTTAAAAGGGGAACTACATTGGCTATCCGTGTAGGATATTTTACCACCTCGGAAAATCTAACTTCAAGTTGCTTTTCAAATACTTCTTTTATTTTGACTACAACATTGTGCTTCATCCGTCTGAGCTTTTGCTTTATTAGTCTCGTTTTTTAGGAAGTGTTTCATTTCGAAGTTTATATCAGCGTAGAATGAAAGATCATCGTTACTCATTATATGTTCGAAATCCTCTTCTTATATTAGTGAGTTTGTTAGACGTAGGGAAATACATTCTAACAAGATTGTCATTCTTAATTTCTTTACTATGTACAATATATAACACCTTTTTACATATAATAGGGTGGCGAGTATTGTCATTGTTGATAAGAGTATCGCGTTGTTCATATAGAAACTTAGAATGTATGAATGCTACTAATCAGTTTTTTTAGAGTCTTTTGATTGTCATCCTTAATCATAGCTAGGTTTTTCTAATTTTGATTTCTGACCCTCCCACTTTTGGGATTTTAATGAAATAGTTTTAACCGTTTTCCAAAAAAAAAGAAATAGAGTTCCGAAACTAGTTTTTGGCCATCTTTTTTCATCTTTTGTTGCATTAGTTTTTGTAATTTATGATGATTTATTTATTTTAGTTCAAGAATAAAAGTTTATTGAAATTTCTTTACAAATTTACTCATTTATAAGAACAAAATAGGCCAAAAACATGGTTATCATATTCTACCAATTTCAAACCAACATATTATTTTAGAAGGGTTAAAATTTAAAATTGGGACCTTATTCATACGAATTAAAATTTCAAACTAACATGATTTATTATTTTAATTAAAATTTCGAATCTGTTTAAACTTCATAATTTTGAAACTTCCTATTGTTAAAATTATATAAAAAATGAGATTTTGTTTTAAATGTCTTAAACGTTTTAATTTATTATGTGCGTAACATTTATAAATAAATAAATAATTTATGTCACTAATTAATTATCAGATTTAAGCGAATTAAGAACATTAATTACAGATTCTCTAAAATTGTAAGTACATGTCCGAAATTCCATTTGCCCAAATAATTCGAACATTTTAAAAGTATAATCAATCTCCTAACTGAATTGAATAACCCAAATTCCAAGTAAAATTACTATAACTAGTATGAAACCCTACGTTGTACGGGAAAAATATAAACGAAATTTTTATAAAATATTTAATTTAATAAAAGAGAATATATTTATATGAAGAAAAAATATAATATATATATATATATATATATAATTAGAGAAAAACATAGAAAAAATAATTATTATTAATTGTTTCATAATATAAGTAAATTGTATAAAAATAAATAATAAACAAATAATATATAAATAATTGTGGAAAAATTATGTAAGAAAAAATATATTTATATAAAATTAATTATGAAATATATACATAATGTAAGAAAAAAGAATGATTGATTAAAACTGAAAATAATAATAATAAAATACAAACCAAAAGGCTTGATTTAATTTAAACTATTGAAAGCAAAATAAAAATTTAAGTTAACACAATATTAAACAAACATTCATAAAAAAAAATAAATGTATAACTCTAGTATAATTTAAGATATCCTATATTATAATAATAGTTAATAATGTATACTAATAAAAAAACAACTTCCATAAAATGAAATTAAAAAATTGTAAAATAAAAAATAAAAACTATTTTTTTTTGTCTTTTTTGTCCTATCTCTTCAACAACTTTGTCTGTTGTTCCTCCCTAATAAAATTTAATTAACATATAAAACACATTTCAAAAACTTAAATAAGACATTAAAATAGATAATAAAAAAACAATTTATTTGATCACAAAAAATTGAAAAAGTACCTCTTTAACAGCTTTGTTTGAAATTGATGATCCTCCCTAATAAAATTTAATCAAATATATATAAACTTTTCAAATATCTAAATAAGACATTAAAATAGATTAAAAAAACAATTTATTTGATAAAAAAAATTAAAAAAGTACTTCTTTAACAATTTTGTCTGAAATTGATGCTACTCCCTTAACAAAATTTAATTTAATATATAAAACACGTTTCAAAGTTGAGCATAAAGATATCCAAAATATGTTTACCTGTTGAGTAATGAGTGATTGACTTGGATCAAACACTTTTATAATTGTAAAATTGTGTGATTTTTTCTTGAGGTTGTAATCAGTAATTTTAACTTGGAACACAAGTTTTCGCGATGACATTGATGATAACGGCAATGGTAAATCTTTGTCACAACTCGGATGTAATTATAACAAATCTGAAACAGTTAGATTAACTAACTTATTTACAACTCTATCAAAAAGTACAAATAGTGCAGAACCTCAATCACTAATTTATATCTAAAATAGATACAAAATAATTAATGAAAAAACAAAATAGTTATAATTAAATATATGAATATAGTTTGTTAATGATCAAAGAGACAAAAATAAACACATTGGAGTAGGATTTTTTGTAACTTTAACACATGAGTTGCAAAAAAAAACATCGCCCTCGAGCTTTACTTTTCTGCGACAATCATCACAAGAGTAGTAAAACCAACCATTGTAGTTGCATATATTATTGATTGTCGCTTCAACGGTACGTATACATTCCTGTTAACCAATAAACCAGTAAGATAACTATAAAAATATTGAAATACCAATTTTACCAACCTTGCTTTCCTCATTTGAAAATAGGTTGTATAATTCCTCAATTGTGTGTCGATCTTTCATCATCTCATCTTGTAAAGACATCGAACTTTCAACAGTATCATCCAACAAACATACTTGAGATGGATGGACAACAAATCTAAAATTAGTTGAGTAAAGGTGGCACAAAAATAATTGTCATTAAAACCATAAATATTTAAACAAAGAGTATTGTTTAAAGAAATACAATATCAACCTTTCTCGTATAGTCACTACCTCTGGAATCATTAGATTTTGAAAAACTTGTGTGGCCGTTGTTGAAGAAAGGACATGATGACCTATTCAAAGCACATAAAAATGGTTAACCAAACATATTAAGACATAAACATATTTTTTTTACAATTCATACCTTTGTATAACTTGACAAGAAAGTCGGTCACAACTATTACGATAGGATCTTGGTTGTTAGATCCTTCAACAAATTCAAATTTTTCGGCTATGTTTCCCCATAAAGTTAGATTAATATCTTCTCCACTATAAAATAACACATAGAAAAGGTAAAAATTAAAATATTTAATAAATTAAAATATTTAATAGAGTAAGAAAACAAAAGAACTCATTTAACTTATAGATTTATAAATGACCAACCTATCAAATTGAAGGTTTAAACCATGTTTTGCAACTGTGTTATATCCAGTTTTGCTAAAAGTCTTAGAGCCCAAACTGATAAGACGAACTATAATAACTATAACATAAAAAAGGAAAATGTAAGTTAAAAATTAAATGAAAGACAATAGTCAATCAAAACACTACCTGTTAGTTGTGAGCAATTGTCACTTTTAGAAATAACTTCCTTGTAATCAGAAAAATTAAATTTATATCTCGGAATATTTAGAATCTCAGAAAGTAGCTAAACAAAATTTTTAAAGAGTTTGGAACTGGTTTTTA
The DNA here is from genome assembly GCF_907164915.1 of Impatiens glandulifera. NCBI lineage: Eukaryota > Viridiplantae > Streptophyta > Magnoliopsida > Ericales > Balsaminaceae > Impatiens > Impatiens glandulifera. Next base: position 26,353,225 of record NC_061864.1, read on the forward strand.
CTGAGCGTTTGACTTGACAACTCGAAAATTTTGAAATATGTACATGTTACCCTCCTTTAATAAGTTTCGATGTCTTGAAACAAATTGACGATCGATGCTGACGTGAATAACCGCACCCTATAAATTACATGTTAGTTTGCACTAACATACATTAATATATAACAAAATATTAAACACACTTACCTCCTTGTCTATTAATAAGAAATCAACACTTAGCAATTTATTATTTTTTTTTTAGTATTTATTGCATCCCACATGTACATAACTCTTGCAACTAAATGTTTGTAGTTGCCATCCGTAGTCAAATCTAGAATTCCAATCCAATGGAGGCTTGTGTGTCCATTTTCTGATATTTTGATATGAATTGACATTATAATAGTTAGAATAAAATATAAACATAAAAATAAAATTTAAAATAAAAAAAGTAAAAATAAAAAAACTTTAAAAATATTTATATATAAATATAGATTGAATAATAATAAAAAATAAAATAATATAATATATTAAATATGAGAATAAAGACAAATATTATAAAATAAAGAGAAATAATAAATATAATATATTTAAAAAAATTCTTTTATAATTAAAAATAAATATCGTGTATTAGCTTTTAATAGATTCACCATCTTCTGTAAAAATAGTTATTTATTTTTATGAAAATTTAAAATATTATGCAAAATATTTTTTATATAAAAACATTAAAAATATTTAAGTGAATAATTGGATTGTTATAATTAACGAAAATATATGTGAAAAAATGATCAAATATTTAAAAATTAGATGTTATGGACATAACAAACACATTTATTATAAAAAAAGTATTTATATATCATATGTTAATAATAATAAAAAATTATTAATATAATATAAATATATTAAAAATGAGAATAAAGATAAATATTGAAAAATAATGGGAAATAACAAATAATTAATTGAATGTTATAATAATATTTCAAAAAAAATTATTTATTTCTTTTGTGATTAAAAATAAATATTATTAAATACATTAAACTTTATCATATGAAATTGTTTGGAATAGAAAAAAAATCTTATACTCAAAAGATAGAGATCATTTTTTTTTAACTAATCAAACTATATGTATTTAAAAAAATTAAATATATTTAACCTAAAAAATTATTTTTATTTTATTAAATCATAAAATATAGTCATTACTCCTACTTTGATTCAAAAAGAAGGATGAATATTATATTTGATAACTTCAACTAAAGTAAATTTAAAAATATTTAGATTGAATAATAATAAAAAGATTATTAATATAATATAAATATATTAAATATGACAAATATTATAAAATAATATGAATAATAAATTAATTAATTAAACGTTATAATAAGTAATAATAATATTTAAAAAAAAATGGAGAATAGAAAAAAAGAATATTATTCTAAGAATAAAGAGATTATATGTATTTAAATTTTTTATTTTAATAATTAGTCATAAAATTTAATCAAAAGATAGGACGTTGTTGCAGCGCCCTAAAATGATCAAATTCCTGAAAAATTAAAACAATGAACAATAGATTGGTGAAACATAACATATTACCAATTTAATTATTGAATAAAATAATGATGTTGATAGAGAAATTGATGTTAATATAATTTAATTATTACTCACTTTAACCAAGATGGAATTCAAAAGATAGGACGTTGTTGCAGCGGCCTGAAATGATCAAATTCCTGGAAAAAAAACAATGAACAATAGATTGGTGAAACATAACATATTACCAATTTAATTATTGAATTAAATAATGATGTTGATAGAGAAATTGATGTTAATATAATTTAATTATTACTCACTTTAACCAAGATGGAATTCAAAAGATAGAATGTTGTTGTAGTTGCCTAAAATGATAAAATTTGTGAAAAAATGGCCAAATATTTAAAAATTAGATGTTATGGATATAACAAACACATTTATTATAAAAAAAAGTATTTATATATCATATGTTAATAATAATAATAAATTATTAATATAATATGAATATATTTAAAATGAGAATAAAGATAAATATTGAAAAATAATAGGAAATAATAAATAATTAATTGAATGTTATAATAATATTTCAAAAAAATTATTTATTTCTTTTGTGATTAAAAATAAATATTATTAAATACATTAAACTTTATCATGTGAAATTGTTTGGAATAGAAAAAAATCATATACTCAAAAGATAGAGATCATCTTTTTTCAACTAATAAAACTATATGTATTTAAAAAAAATTAAATATATTTAACCTAAAAAATTATTTTTATTTTATTAAATCATAAAATATAGTCATTACTCCTACTTTGACTCAAAAGAAGGATGAATATTATATTGGATAACTTCAACTAAAATAATTTTAAAAATATTTAGATTGAATAATAATAAAAAGATTATTAATATAATATAAATATATTAAATATGACAAATATTATAAAATAATATGAATAATAAATTAATTAATTAAACGTTATAATAAGTAATAATAATATTTTAAAAAAAATTGGAGAATAGAAAAAAAAATAGTATGCTAAGAATAAAGAGATTATATGTATTTAAATTTTTTATTTTATTAATTAGTCATAAAATTTAATCAAAAGAAAAGATGGGAAGTTGTTGCAATGGCTTGAAATGATCAAATTCAGCGAAATTGATGTTAATATAATTTAATTATTACTCACTTTAACCAAGATGGAATTCAAAAGATAGGACATTGTTGCAGCGGCCTGAAATGATCAAATTTCTGGAAAAAAAACAATAAACAATAGATTGGTGAAACATAACATATTACCAATTTAATTATTGAATGAAATAATGATGTTGATAGAGAAATTGATGTTAATATAATTTAATTATTACTCACTTTAACCAAGATGGAATTCAAAAGATATAATGTTATTGTAGTTGCCTAAAATGATAAAATTTCTGAGAAAAAAAAAAGCAAAATAGTGAAAGCCTGAATAGGCAGAATATCACTCTTCTCTCTTAAATTGAACCTTAGTAAAATTACTTATAGAAAAACAAATATTTAGATGGAAAAGAAGATGAAATGTTGGGTTGATTTATTATATTGATTTAATTAGAGTTACATTATTTATGTTTTTCATAATTATTGTTTTTGTGTTAAATTTTATAATTATTAAATATGATAACTGAAAGTTAAGTTTTATATTATAATTAATATAATATAATAACTGAAAGTTAAATTTTATAATTAATATAATATATAATTGAAATTTTTAATTCTATTGTAGGTTTTAATGTTTTATAATTAGTATTTAATGCTAAACATGATAACTACATTTTTTCTATTTTATAATTAATATAACGGGATAACGGAAAGTTACATTTTATAATTAATATAATATATATTTGAAATTCTTGATTTTATTGCAGGTTAAGTTTTATATTATAATTAATATAATATGATAACTGAAAGTTAAATTTTATAATTAATATAATATATAATTGAAATTATTAATTTTATTGTAGGTTTTAATATTTTGTAGTTAGTATTTAATGTTAAACATGATAACTTTTTTTTTCTATTTTATAATTAATATAATGGAATAACTGAAAGTTACATTTTATAATTAATATAATATATATTTGAAATTCTTGAATTTATTTATATATCATATGTTAATAATAATAAAAAATTATCAATATAATATGAATATATTAAAAATGAGAATAAAGATAAATATTGAAAAACAATGGGAAATAATAAATAATTAATTGAATGTTATAATAATATTTCAAAAAAAATTATTTATTTCTTTTGTGATTAAAAATAAATATTATTAAATACATTAAACTTTATTATTTGAAATTGTTTGGAATAGAAAAAAAATCTTATACTCAAAAGATAGAGATCATCTTTTTTCAACTAATAAAACTATATGTATTTAAAAAAATTAAATATATTTAACCTAAAAAATTATTTTTATTTTATTAAATCATAAAATATAGTCATTACTTCTACTTTGACTCAAAAGAAGGATGAATATTATATTGGATAACTTCAACTAAAGTAATTTTAAAAATATTTAGATTGAATAATAATAAAAAGATTATTAATATAATATAAATATATTAAATATGACAAATATTATAAAATAATATGAATAATAAATTAATTAATTAAACGTTATAATAAGTAATAATAATATTTTTAAAAAATTGGAGAATAGAAAAATAAATATTATGCTAAGAATAAAGAGATTATATGTATTTAAATTTTTTATTTTATTAATTAGTCATAAAATTTAATCAAAAGATAGGACGTTGTTGCAGCGTCTGAAATGATCTAATTCCTGGAAAAAAAATGAAAATAGATTGGTGAAACATAACATATTACCAATTTAATTATTGAATGAAATAATTATGTTGATAGAGAAATTGATGTTAATATAATTTAATTATTACTCACTTTAACCAAGATGGAATTCAAAAGATAGGACGTTGTTGCAGCGGCCTGAAATGATTAAATTTTTGGAAAAAAACAATGAACAATAGATTGGTGAAACATAACATATTACCAATTTAATTATTGAATGAAATAATGATGTTGATAGAGAAATTGATGTTAATATAATTTAATTATTACTCACTTTAACCAAGATGTAATTCAAAAGATAGAATATTGTTGTAGTTGCCTAAAATGATAAAATTCCTGAGAAAAAAAAGCAAAACAGTGAAAGCCGCAAAAGGAGACCGAATAGGCAAAATATCACTCTTCTCTCTTAAATTGAACCTTGTTGATGTAAAATTATTTATAGGAAAACAAATATTTAGATGGAAAAGAAGATGAAATGTTTGGTTGATTTATTATATTGATTTAATTGCAGTAATACTATTTATGTTTTTCATAATTATTATTTTTGTGTTAAATTTTATAATTAATATAATATAATAACTGAAAGTTAAATTTTATAATTAATATAATATATAATTGAAATTCTTAATTTTATTGTAGGTTTTAATGTTTTATAATTAGTATTTAATGTTAAACATGATAACTACAATTTTTTTTTCTATTTTATAATTAATATAATGGGATAACGGAAAGTTACATTTTATAATTAATATAATATATATTTGAAATTCTTGATTTTATTGCAGGTTAAGTTTTATTAATATAATATGATAACTGAAAGTTAAATTTTATAATTAATATAATATATAATTGAAATTATTAATTTTATTGTTTGTTTTAATATTTTGTAGTTAGTATTTAATGTTAAACATGATAAATTTTTTTTTTCTATTTTATAATTAATATAATAGAATAACTGAAAGTTACATTTTATAATTAATATAATATATATTTGAAATTCTTGATTTTATTGCAGGTTTTAATGTTTTATAATTAGTATTTAATGCTAAACTCAATTAATATAGATAAATATTTGGTTTAATGTGTATATGTAAAATATTAAATTTTAATATATTTTAATAATAATTATAACATTAATATATATATACAAATTAAAATTAATTAATATATTTACAGCGAGGAAAGAAAAACAATTCATAAATGAGAGAAATATGAAAAAAATACCTTGTGATATTGAGAATTATTTTGGAGAGAGCGTCAAGTACACTCTCAACATTTCAAATTAAACATTATTAGATATAGGTAGATTATAAACTATTATATTAATAAAATATCTTCAGCATTCCATTGAACCCTTCGTTTCAGTTAAAGTGAGATAGATAATGCATTACAATATAATTAAGTTAAATCAAAATTAATTAAGGAGATTAATTAATACATTTTAATAATCATTTAACAGATAATAATAGCTCTCCACAAGTGTGGAAATCTTTGCCGCTCCTTGTATATGTCCACCCGTACTAGAAGAGAATTGAGGGTATTTCAAAACTGATATATATATATATATATAATATATATATATATATATATATATATATATATATATATATATATATATATATATATATTTATATATATTTAATATTAATATTTGATATCTTATCTTTATCTTCAAATAACCAATATATATATATATAATATGTTATAAAGAAATTAATTAAATATAATGTAAAAAAACAAAAATATTAGAATACAATATTGATTCGAGACATGTGATTAACATATTTCATCGTCCTTATGCTGAAACTTATCACAAATGGCTATCTCGCAAGGTACAACGAAATTTGTAGTGATTCAGCACCAGAATTATTACGCAACGAACTTGACAAAATACCTGAATTAATTACCGGGTTTTCAACGAAAATATGACGAGTCAAGAATTCGAAGAACACTCGATTGAGTAAAAAACTCAAAAAACACTTGAAAAAACATTTCGAATTCTAAAGAGATAATGAAATAAGTGAAGAAGAGGTATGAGATATTGTAAAAGTTCCAACATGAAGAGATATTTATATCCGGAAATTAAACCATCACAATAAATTCATTTATCAATTTAACGGATGATAATTTATCCAACTACTGGCATTCATGAACTCTTGGCATTTCAAAACTCTTGGCATTCGATCTTATTCATTGACAATTGATCATATCACTAACATTAAATTTCACCAAAAATTCACAATTAATTTGATATTAATTTATATTTATTTGAATTAAATTATATTTAATTTATGTATCTAAATTCTCATTTCCATTTAATTAATATAAATTATTTAAAATTCCCACAATTAATTTTTCATAATTACCAAATAAAAACTAAAAATAATTTTCTTCCGTTAAATGTATTATTTTGTTTTATTACGTATAAAGGATTTTATTTTAATAATAGTCCATCCATTGGATATAAATACCATTTTTTTAAAGTTTGATCAAAGTCTTTTTTATATTTTTGTAATTGTTTTTCAAAGATGATAAAATAATGTCAATGTTTTGTGATATAATTTGGATTATAAAATGTGTGAACAATTTTGCCAATTAATATTGAGTGTAGATAAATATATATGTTTTTTCTTTTTTTTTTGTAAAAGAATGATCATGAATTAATTATTTGGGGTCAAATAATTATAATTTAATATTTTGAGTTGCTTTAAAATGATTGAATAATTTAAAATAAAAAAGAAGTTATGAATTGTTAGAGTACTTAAAACAATCCCTTCATTTTTCGGAAGATTAATGAGATTGTGGTGCGTCAACAACACTACATTTCGACACTGGGAGAAAATGCGAGTATTTTCAGAAAAGTTAAAAAATAATTTAAAAAAGATGTGAAATAAATTAATATGGTATTTAAAACGCTTTTCTTGAGTGCGATTCATCTCCTCTGCATCTTTATTTAAACATTTGTTACTAAAAGGGAAGAAACTTATTTATTTGCTCAAGTTATTCAAGCTCTTTCTTGACTCTTTCTAATATCAGATAAGATAGTATTCTTTATGTGTCTTCTCAGCTATTGGTTAGCCAATTTCTTTCTCTATTCCATTGGTTTTAGGAACTTGATTTTCTTTTTTTTTTTTCTTTCTAAAAATGAGTATTGATCTGTATAAATTTTATGAGCCAAGTTAGACACATTATAAATTAAATAATGATACAAATTATCACGAGTTTTTTAGAATGAAATTATAGAATTAATTATATGGAAAAAAAGTTCACTTAACATGTGTACTTGTATAACTAGCTCAGTAATAAAAGATTATTCAAATATATTATCAAAAATTGGCTCATTTAACCTCTTTTAATAACCATAGTTAATTTTTATTTTTAAATTTATATATTTATTCATTAAATATTAATATATTTTCTCTCTACTTCTTTTTCATTAATTAAATTAGATAATTTATTTGATTCTTAAATTTTTTATTATTTTATATTAGTTTCTCTTTATTTATTTTATCTTCCTTTTTTTATAAGTTTTTATTTTTCATAATTCTTAAATTCTCATTTTTTTAAAAAAAATTAACAACTTATTTATAAATTTTATATTTTACTACTTTATTGTAATATATTTTTGGAATGATTTCTTTCTTATTTATTTTTTTATTAAAAAAAATTTATTTTTAAAATGATAAGTCATTGTTATATTCATTCTCTGAGACCAAACAATTTTAAAATAATTAATAATCAATGTTAATATAAGAAAAAAAACATAAAAAAAAGAAATAAAAAATTAAAATAATTAACGATGAATACTCGTATATAAAATAAAATTAAAATAATTAATAATAAATACTCATATAGAAATAATAAAATATTTATGAAAAAGATAAAAATAAAGGGTTTATTTATTAATGAAAAAGAATGAGAGAGAAAATATATTAATATTTAATTAATAAATATATAAATTAAAAAATCAAAGTTAACTATGGTTTACTAAAGAGGCTAAATGAGCCAATTTTTGATAGTATCTAGGTTTAAATGATCTTTTATTAGTATATACGTCTAAGTGAGGTAGTTGTACCCGTACATACGTCTAAGTGAACTTTTTTTCCTTAATTATATAGTTCTACAACTAATAAAAGAATAAAATAATTTTGGAGAGTTTTTTTTATATACCTGAATATTGTTACTTAGAGTAGCTACATGGATAAACATTTTTAACTTAAATAGATTCTCCCTAAAACTATCTTGATTTACATGAAGATGGTAGCCATTTAAAAGTCTTATAAAAAATTATTATCTTATAAAAGAAGAAGATATATAGCATAATCAAAGTCACTTTTAAGTTTTAATGTTGATTTTAGTATTTACATTAGCACTTTTTGAGCAATATTTTCAAACTTTGTGAAAGTTTCTGGTTAGGTGAGTTAATGACTAACAATGATATTGTCGAATTGGTAAATCAAACACAACCCAAATCTATTATTTAAATGATAATCTTCCTTAGATTCATTTCACCAAATCTCGATTTGAGGTTGCTTTCAAAAAGTTTTCAAGGTTTTTAGGATATGAATGGATGTCATACATGTCTATTTTAAACAAATAATTATTTTACAAAGATAACATAACTCATTAGTAGAACGTATTATTGAGTTATGAAGTCTATACTTTCTTTTTTTTAGAAAAATGGTTAAACCGTTTTATTAAAATCTTAAAAGTGGAAGGGTCAATAATCAAAACTAGAAAAATCCTAGCTATGATTAAATAATGACAATCAAATGACCCTAAAGAACCTAATTAGTAGCAATCAAACATACAAACATAAATTACAAACAAAAATTATAAACTGTATCAAATCCTAATTATCTCAATCATTATTTTTATTTCTATACCAACTTGTTGTATCAAGAGGTTGTCTTCCTCTTCTCCGTGTCCTTCCTCTTGCAATGAAAGGGGGATAAACTAAAGATGATGATGAATACTTCATATTCTCATTTTCATTTATTTCTTTATATGAACCCATTTTGATTTGATAGAAAGAATTATTCTTCAAAATCTTCAGACTCTTCACCTTGTTGTTCTCAACTTGAATTTTTAAATCATTGTCTTCATTTCCTTTAGCTTTGGAGTCCTTAGAAACTTTGGATTCCTCTATATCAACATTGGAATTATCTTTTTCCTCTTGATTATCCCGAGTATCTTCCTCTCTGTTTTCATCAGCATCCACTTCAACTTAAGTTGATTGCGTTTCCTCAACAATCTCTTCAACATGATTAGGTTAAGGTTCCACCTCCTTCTTCGTATTACTTTTTCCTTGTATATAATTTTCTTTATCTCATGTTTCTTGTTATTTAACTACATTTTTCTATTTGATTATAGGAACCTATGTTTCATTTTTTTTTTATCTTTACTTTCTGGCCTTTATGAATTGTCTTATCTTCTTCCTTAGTCAAATCACATTTTGGGCTTGCATGTTGGAAGGTATTGTAGAAAGAACATTTGTATGACCTCCATTCATAAGTAATTTCCATGAAAATAAGTTTTCCTTTTCTGTATACTAGTATAATACTTTTCGGCAATGTGATTCTAGGATGCACCTCAATGCTAATTTTAGAAAATGATTGGTACTCTTCTCTTTTAGTAATTGGGTCTATGTATAATGGTCTACACAATAAACCTGCAAAAGGACTAAGGGGCTTCAAAATTGTACATATGTGCATGTACATTCCAGAGCTTGAACCATATTTATGCAGTTTTCTTTTACTTACTCAATATGTTCAAATCTTCAGACCATTTTTCCAACTTCATACAGTTGGATTCTATATATGTATGCCCATTTTCTAGAATTTCCTCCAAATTAGATCCCTTATTTAATTTAAGGAAATATAGATCATGGATATTTGCTGAAATCTTCTCTTATAATTTTCTTTCCCATTGTTTCAACAATGCCTCTTTAGTAATTGAGAATGATACTCTATTTTTTCTATGTAGTTTCCCACAACACCATTTTCCCATTCCTTTATACAGTCTTCCTCTACTTCAGTAGGCAATTTAAATTAAATAAAGAATTCAGTACCTCCACTTTTATTTGTGTATTGTCCATGTAGATTCCCTTTATAAACATGATTTTTTTGCCTTTTTTGCATTGTTGTTTTTCCAAACATCATTATAAATGATCCCGGATAGCTTTTGAAATTAATTTAATTAATTTCATAATTCAATTTTAAATAATTCAGGGATTTACGGTAATCAAATGACAATTTGATTTTTAGAAATCCTTGAGTTTAAATTAATTAAACTTAATTAATTGAAAAGATTATTTATTTTGAAACAAAGTCGCCAATTAATTTTTTTGCAAATCAAAAAAAGTTGGTATACGTATATAAACGTATTGACTAGAGTTTCTTTTAGTTAGTAGTTTGGTGATACTCAAGAAAGGACTTTCGCGCTTCATTCTCTATACTTGTTTTAAAAACGGTATCTACTTATAAATTTGACTTTTGAAAATTAGTTGTATCATGTTTTATTTTTACTGATTATTCTTCCGGTCATAAACATGCGTAAGGTTCGTACGTTATCTAAAATATTGTAACAAGAATATTTAAAATGTTGGTAGCCTGTTGTTGATGTCGTTGACTTAGGGAGGAAATATTTGTAGAACATCAATCATGTTTAAAGGCATTAGGTTTAAACATAAATCCCAAACGAGCCTTTATAGAAAAATATTTGTAGAAATATCCCAAAAATATTTATAAGCATTTTCCAATTTTTCGGGATTTTAAGTTTGAAGTCCCAAAATTACAAAATAATTTTGGATTTTAAAAAGTGGAACTAAACATACTTTAGGACCGGACTCTTAGTCTTGGGTTTGTTTTTACGGGTTGGGGTTTAAAAACTGTTGGGTCAAATTATGTTGACCATGTGTTGAAATAGTTTGACTATTTGAATTTTGATGATGAAATGATGAATGAATTATATATACGTCTAACTATTCTTGATGCAGGTGTATCGAAATCAGATTTCACTAGACTTGGTTCTAATGAGGCTCATTAAATTGATTTGGTATTAGATGTATGGAATTAGACGTGCAGACTAACTCGTGGAGTTAGACGTGCAGTCTAATAGATCTCGGAATTAGACGTACAGTCTAACTCGTGGAGTTAGACGTGCAGTCTAATAGATCTCGGAATTAGACGTGCAGTCTAACTCGTGGAGTTAGACGTGCAGTCTAATAGATCTAGGAATTAAACGTGTAGTCTAACTTAGAGGAATTAGACGTGCAGTCTAATAGATCTCGGAATTAGACGTGCAGTCTATCTCCTTCAGATTAGTCTGAAGTGATTGTAATTAGACGTAAGTCTAATCCCATTAGACCAGGTGGTCTAATGGATTCCGTTATTAAACGGGGATGTTTGATTTCATTAAATGAGGTCGTCTAATTGAAATGCGTCTAATTGATTTTCTTAAGTAGTTGCTTGAAGCTAGCACCCGTCCACCCACGTGCTATAGCTGTTAGTTACTTCTGCTCCACGTTCTTGTGAATATTAGTACGACACCTCTATGCAACCAATTAATTAATGACACGTAGGCGAATATCCTTCCCACTACTTGTTTTGCAGGTAAATCTCTAAAGAATATTCGGCGCACTACCTGTTGTGTACGGCCACGATCTTTGTATTCAGAGTCTGTTGTGTACTATGGAGGCATTCCAATGGAAGAGTGCCACGTATCATTCTGATGATTCGACCGTTGGTATCTATGCATATTTAAAGATTCCTAAGGACAACGGACGAACTGCCGGAATTACAGAGAGAGAAATTAGTCGATCATCTTGCTTACTGAAATTACTGAGAAATCAATCGTTTGAATATTCATACTGTAAGATGCTTTCCTGATTGTACTGTGTGTTAATCAAGAGAGAGTTAGAATCAAAACATCATTTAGCTGAGTGATATTCTTCATCTTGTAAGTTGAACAGAGCGTGTTCTGTTCAACATTGAGCTAAGTGTGTGCAAACTGTATTTGATTCGAATCATATTATAGTGAATCCTTCCAGTGATTGGTAGAAGGGGTGACGTAGGAGAGTTTGCTCCGAACATTCATAAACAAATTATTGTGTTGTTCCTTTCTGTCATTTTCTCATTTTTCATCTTGAGCTTCAAGCCTAAGTAAACATTCCGCAATTGATTCTATTTCAAGTGTTTACAAGGGTTTGCGTAGAATATAAAGTGAATTAAATCCCTAACAAGATTTCTTTCAAACCGTTTTTTATAAACCTTCATCAATTGTCAAACCCCCGTCTCTATTAATTAAGCCAATCCTATCAAAAACCCTCGGTTTGGGTTGAGGAGCCACTCGGTTGAGGCTTGAGATCTTCGGTCGGAGTGCCGAAGTCCCTTGGTCTAGGTGCTAAGGACTCTGGATCCTTGGATGAGATCCTCGGTCTAGGTGTACAAACCCACAGATCACAAGCTAGCTCCGGGCTGATTTCTTCGCTCATGGGTTTAAGAAATTCATGGTCTTGAGATTGTACCTCTCGTTCCTAGGTTCTAAAATTATCGGTCCTAGGTTGAACCACTTGATCTTGGCTCGGACCTCTCGGTCCTGTTGAAATTCTGAATTCTAGGTTTGATTTTCTTGGTCCTAGGTCTCGGTTCAGACCTAGAATTATCGGTCGTATCTCTCGGTCCTAGACTAACAAGCCTCGATCCTCAAGACCACAAAAGTGCTATTTTTCAAAAACTTTGTTTTAAACTCGGATTTTTTGATCCAAGAGCTTGAGTATCTTCACAAAGCTCCTAAAAACATGTTGATCATCATCTTAAAGTATCAATCAACCTAGAAGATGATCAAATCGTTCAAAACAGTTTGTGGAAAAAAATTGAGTTTTTAATTTTAAATATGTTTTGAGGAGAAAGAGTTATCCAATAATTTTCTTATATCTCATATACTTGATTGGTACAAAAATAAGAACACTAGCGATTCGTTTTGACAAAATCAATATCTCAAAAATTTTCAATTATTTTGAAATTTTTAATTTTGATCAAACATGATAGGGATGGATTAAACATGATCCAAATAATTTCCCAATATGATTACAATCACGTTGAGAATCTTTCTGGGCTATGATTCAAGAGAATTAGCCCAAGAACAACGTTTTTTTGATTTTTAAAATATAAATTTTGGTTTTTCTGTTTTAGGTTGATTTATTGTTTCTAACATATCTAGAAAGTTCATAAATGATCCTAAGATCGATTTACAACCATAAAACACCATAAACAAACATACAAGCTAATGCAATTTGAAATATAAAAAATTTCAAATTCAATTTGTAAATATGAATTAGAGAGTGATTGGAACCTTATCAAGAATTGGAGAACACTCCTTGTTCCTTTGGGAAATTTTTGGGATACTCAGATCCAAGCTTTAAGGCCTCAAACGAAAATTTTGAAAAGTCAGAAGCTTCGAGATTCAATGGCGGATTTTCGAAAACTTTTGATTTAGGACTTGAGATGTTATCTCTTGCCTTCAGAATGACTCATGGGGTATATTTATAGCATCCCTGAGTCGGTAGAGGCTTCAAGTGGAATGAATCAACCAAAATCCATTTATGGTATTTTGTCTGTTCTTTCTCAACTTAGACGGAATATGGATGAATCATCATCCCTATTGAAGTAGTAGAGATGATCACCGAAGTAGGGTGATCATTTCAACTTTTGAATCAACCGAAAGGTGGACTTTGGCTGAGTTCCAAATTGGCAAAGTCAAAGACTGATTTAATGTTTATTCTTCCGGCGATCGCGATGAAAAAAAGGTAGCGATCAAAATGACGTTGTTCTGAGTGTAAACGTAGACGCGGAGCGTTTTGTCTGCATTTCGTCCATTCCGTCGTGTTTCAGCTTATGGAGTTAACATCCGTGTTAGGTTCGCTGCTTCGCGGATGCTCGGTCCTTTGGTTGCAGCGGGCTACACAGGTTTGTCTGGGTCATTGGATGAAAACCAACACTCATCCAGCTACTGTGTTTTCAACTACAACTATTTTTTTGAATTTTGGCAACACCCGATTACAATTTTATTTTTAATTTAAAACCTTGAAAGTTTGTTTGAAATTGATTTTTTTTCTTTTACCTTTTTGGCTTTAATTTTAATCTTTTTAAAAACATAAAATATTAAAATAAATATGACAAATATTTTACTAATTTATTTTATTTGTTTTGCATATTCTAGGTTAAATAAATAATTTTTGGGAATGAAATGGGTACCTCATATCATCCTAAATTATTTATTTTAATCTAATCATTTTTTCTAAAATTATTTTGAGATAAATGAGTACAACATTTATCCCAAATAATTTATTTTTATTTTGACTATTTTTCTTAATTAATTAGGCTTTAATTATCACAATAATTATTTTAATTAATTATTTTAATTAGATTTTGACCATGGAATTAGTTATTTTAATTTTATTTATTCAAAAACAAATCAAAATAATTATTTTAATTTTATAAATTGGTGGGTAGATTTTTAGTGTTTACATAAGAGAATAATTTTTTTATTTTTTTTTTTGAGAAAACGACTTAGCGTCATTTCATTAAAAATTTCCAAAAATGGGAAAAAAATCACGAGTTTAAGAGATCATTCTAGACAGACCTAGAATAATTTTGAAGTCATATCATTCTAAATAAAAGCAAAAACGTAATTGAACTATCTAATTACAATGTTTTCATTTTTAATAATTTTAGTAAACGGTAAATTCCAATTATTTCTAATATTTCAATTCTACTTCGTACTTGGAACTTTTCTCCATATTCCCACAAGTGTGCCACAATCCGAAACTATGTCTCTCCATAATTCTTCAACACTTATGTGAGTTCTTCCATAGACTCTCGCATTACATTCCTGCCAAATATTGTAAACTACTGCTCCAAAGCCTCACTTGAATACATTTGTTACGAATCTATTTCCTTTGGCTTTGAGTAGTGTTGCTTCTTTGATTTCTTTTCATTCCTTCGGAAACTGATCAGCTATAGGATTTTAGAAAATATGTCCTAAATTTCCATTTCTATACTACATTTCCCAAACAGGTGATCAATAGTTTCTTCACTTTCGTTGCATAGAGGACAACTGACGTCTGGGATGCTCATATACTTGCTGATACGGTCACAAGTGCTGAGTCTTTCTCAGAAGGCAAGTCATAGCATGAATTGATGTCAAGGAATGATCTTGGTTGACCATACGAGAGGAGCCCATTCTACTTTCTGCGCTTTTTCTCGGATTACCTCCCATATTCTCTTTGAGACTAGCTTCCCATTGTCTTTTGCATTCCATTCATGAATGTAGGGTCTGTCTTGAGTTGTATGTCACTGATGTGATCTAGTATCCTCTGTCCTTCTAGCCGAATGTCGTAAAGGTCTGCAATATCACTTCTCAGTTTAAGAATTTTCTTTAGTGACCAGCTTATACCTTCATTGATTTTACACGTCCAGATACTAGTTTTCTGTTCCATAAATCGCGTGTGTACCCATTTGATTCATAATGATTCCTGGTTGCATTCCAATGCCCATAAATGCTTGAAGGTTAGAGTCTTGTTCAACTCGATGTAGTTCTTCAGGCCAATGCCTCCCTCCTCTTTTGGCTTGTAGAGAGAAGTCCATTTGATTTTCTTTCCTCCTCTCTCGCTACTACCCCAGGTGAAGTTCCTCATTAACATGTCTAGGTCCTTCATTACCTTCTTCGGAATGACCATCTACTGCGCCCAATATCCAATTATGTCCATGACTGCGGTTTTGATAAGCTAGATCTTCCTACATAAGAAAGTTTCTTCGCCACTAACACCGAGAAATTAGAGAGATATGAAGTAACACAAGAAATCAATCGACACTCTTCACACTAGGAATCCACCAAAACAGAGTTTAGAGCAAGATAAATAGAAGATAAACTTCTAAACAAGCTTAAAGCTCAAAGTAATTATTATATCAAAAATGAGTTGTCTTTCACGATTACAAAAAGGCCTACAAATAGGCAAAACTAAGAAGTTGGAACAACTCTCCAAAAAGAAGTAAATAAACTTTATTACTAGATAATTAAATATTATGACGGTCGATCTTCAAAAGTGACTATTTGAATTCTACCACACTTCATTAATTTGATCTTATCTTCTTGACTTCTAGAGGCTTCCCAATTCCAGCATCATTCTCCCCCGGTTGGAGAAGATTTGACATCGAATCTGGAACTTGTTCGTCATCAATGTATGATGAAAGATCAGAAACATTGAACGTGGTTGAGACATCATAGTTTCCTGGTAACTCCACCTTGTAAGCATTATCACCAATCTTCTTCAAAATTCTAAAAGGACCATCAGCTCTAGGCTGTAATTTTCCATGTCGACTTCGAGGAAAACGCTCCTTTCTTAAGTGAATCCAGACCAAGTCTCCTTCATTGAAAACATAACGCTTTCTATGCTTGTTCGCCACCCTTTGATATTTCTCATTGTTCTTGATAATTTCTTGACGAACTTTCTCATGCAATTGCTTAATATCCTTAGCACGATCTTCTCCATCCTTGCTTATATGATGAGTAATAGGTATTGGAGCTAGATCTATGGGAGTGATGGGATTCTTACCATAAACAACCTCGAACGGACTCGACCCGGTAGTTTGACTCGTTGATCGATTGTAAGCAAACTCTGCTTGAGCCAAAACCTCATCCCATTGGCGAGGATTCTTTCCAATCAAACTTCTCAATAGGTTTCCCAAGCTCCGATTTACAACCTCTGTCTGTCCATCAGTTTGTGGATGGTGAGAAGAACTAAATTGAAGTTTAGTTCCAAGTTTCTTCCAAAGCGTTCGCCAGAAATGACTCATAAATTTCGAATCCCGATCAGAGGTTATTGTCTTTGGAATGCCATGAAGCCTCACAATCTCTTTAAAATAAAGAATAGCTACGTGAGTGGCATCCATTGTTTTGATGCAAGGAATAAAGTGTGCCATTTTATAAAACCGATCAACGACCACCATAATCGAATCTTTGTTCCTTTGAGTGCGTGGCAGCCCAACAACAAAGTCCATACTCACAATTTCCCATGGACATAATGGTACCGGTAAAGGTGTGTACAAACCCGTATTTTTCCCATGACTTTTAGCAATATGACACACTCTGCACCTCTCTATGTACTTCTTGACATCTCGATTCATACGTGGCCAATAAAAATTTTCTTGTACGAGTGTAAGAGTCTTTCCTCTTCCAAAGTGTCCCGCAAGACCTCCGTTGCGTGCCTCATCGATAATTGTTAGCCTTAATGAACAATCTGGAATACATAATAATGTACCTTTAAAGAGATAATCATCATCAATCAAGAAAAACTTGAATGGAGCTTTTGAAGATTCCTCCCAAATTCTGCCGAAGTACAAATCATCTTTGTAGAGATCTTTTATCACCTCAAATCCAAGCACTTGTAACTGCAACGTAGACAACAAAGAATGTCTTCGACTAAGAGCATCTGCCACTCGATTTAGCACGCCAGACTTGTGCTTGATCACAAAATTGAATGCTTGCATAAACTCGACCCATTTTCCTTGTCGCGGGTTCAACTTTTGTTGTGAGTTCAAGTACTTCAATGCTTCATGATCCGAGAAGAGAACAAACTCCTTGTGTAGTAGATAATGTTGCCAATGATCCAAGGTACGAACAAGGGCAAAGAACTCCTTATCGTATGTTGAATAATTGCGTCGGGAGTTATTCATCATCTCACTAAAGAAAGCAATGGGTCTGCCTTCTTGGTTAAGAACTCCTCCGATCCCCACGTTAGAAGCATCACAATCTACTTCAAATACCCTTCCGAAATCTGGAAGTTGCAAAATTGGAGCTTCCGTGATTTTTTTCTTGAGAAGTTCAAAGATTTTTAATGCTTCCTTCGTCCACTTGAAACTACCACCTTTCAAACATTCAGTTATAGGAGCAATGATAGTGCTAAAACTTTTGATAAACCTACGGTAAAATGAAGCCAAGCCATGAAAACTCCGAATATCATGAATAGTCTTAGGGATTGGCCAACTTAAGATAGCTTCAATCTTGTCTCGATCCATCTTGATACCGTCGGAAGAAATATTGTAGCCCAAAAAGACGAGGCTGTCAGTGAAGAAGTGATATTTCTTCAAATTGGCATATAACTTCTGTTCTCTTAGCACCCTAAAAACTTGTCGAAGATGATTTAAATGTTCTTCTGGACTAGAGCTGTACACAAGAATATCGTCAAAATAGACAACAACAAATTTCCCAATAAATGGTTTAAACATGTGATTCATAAGTCGCAAAAATGTAGAGGGTGCATTAGAAAGTCCAAATGGAATAACCAGCCACTCGTAAAGACCATCTCTGGTCTTGAAAGCGGTTTTCCACTCATCTCCAGGCCGCATTCGAATTTGATGATAGCCACTCCGTAAATCAATCTTAGAACCAATTTTGAAGCCGTGAAGTTGATCAAAGAGATCATCGAGGCGAGGAATAGGAAAACGGTATTTGATCGTGATTTTATTCACCGCCCTACTATCAACACACATACGCCACGAACCATCTTTTTTTGGCACAAGAAGTGCTGACACAGCACAATGACTCTTACTTTCTTGTATAAGACCTCTTGCCAGCAAGTCTTCAACTTGTCGCTGCAACTCTTCATATTCCTTAGGATTCATTCTATAAGCAGCTTTATTTGGGATTGACGCACTAGGGATTAGATCAACACAATGTTGAATATTTCGCATGGGAGGAAGACCCGTAGGAATCTCTTCAGGTACGACATCAACAAATTCTTGTAAAAGAGGTCGCACTTGTAGAGGAATAATATTATCTTCCTTGTTTTCTTCCAAAACCACCAATGCAAACGCCCTAATGATTCATTCATTACATCCTCAAATTGTGATTTGGCGAGCAAATTATTTCCTTCTTCCTTTGATGGTTTAACAATGTCCTTCATTCTTGAAGGACCCAAAATTATTTTCTCGCCATCTTTTATAAAAGTATAGGTATTTTTGAATCCATCATGCTGCGTTTTCCTATCAAATTGCCAAGGTCTTCCAAGAAGCAAATGACAAACATCCATAGGGATAACATCACACCAAACTTCATCTTTGTACTTTTCTCCAATAGAAAATTGAACGAGACATCGATTAGTTACCTTTACTTCATTACCTTTCCGAAGCCATGATAATTTGTAAGGTCGAGGATGATTTTCGGTTTTTAATTGCAGCTTCTCCACCATAGCTGTAGCCACAACATTTTCGCAGCTTCCTCCATCGACAATGATGTCACACACCTTGCCATTTGACGTGCATCTAGTGTGAAAAATATTATTACGAAGCCATGAATCATCTGGAACATAAGTGGTGTTGAGGATACGCCGTATTACTAAAGCTTCCCCATAATCTTCATAAGTGATATCTCCCTCTTCGTTACATTCATCGTAAATTGGTGTTGTCTCTTCATTCTCTTCTTCATACTCTTCTTGAACGAGAGTAATGATTCTTCGATTTGGACAATCAGCGGCAAAATGTCCGAACCCTTTGCACTTGAAACAAGTTTTTTGATTAGTTGGACCACTTGATTTTTCAAAACTAGCAGCACCACCATCCTTACTTGTAAAAGATTTATGTTTTACGTCTTTTATAGCTGGACTGTTCTTGGAAGTAGAAGCACTTCCTCGGTTATAGGCACCACCACCCGATGAGAAACGTCCCCCAAAATGACTCGATTTTTTTTGTTGTTTTTCAACTTTGAGAGCCAACTGACATACATCATTATATGTCAAATATTGCTGCAATTGGACCACATTTCCAATTTCATATCGTAGCCCTCCAAGAAAACGAGCAATAGTTTGTTCTTCCGGCTCCAAAACATCGCATCACATCATAAGATTTTCAAATTCAGCCACGTAGTCTTCCACAGATAGATCCTTCTGCCTGAAGTTGTGATATTTGAGAAAAGCATCTTGGCGATAATTATTCGGCAAAAATTTCCTCCTTAACTCCTTCTTCATTTTGTCCCATGTTTTGATCTTTTTCTTGCCATCACGCACACGTTGCTTCTTAAGGTGTTCCCACCAAATGGACGCATATTTTTTTAATTTGATAACCACTAACTTCACCTTGTTATCTTCTTGAACATCTTTGAACTCAAAAATTCTCTCAACGGTATTGAGCCAGTCAATGAATTCATCAGGATTATTTCTTCCTTTAAAATCTGGAATATCAACTTTAAAATCCAAAAACTTGTGGCGGACATTGTTTCTTTGGAACCGTTGACCACGAGATGCACGGTCACTTGCGTCATTATCATCATGAAATGGATTGAAATCTTCATCATTAATTCTTGAATCATCATCTGAACCATGACCATCAACATCATGTTCACGATATTCGCCACGCGCAAGGCGTTGTTCGAGTTGCTGCACTTGTCTCCTTAAATCTTCTAACTCAATATCACGAAGGTCTCTTTGACGAGGTTTAGGTTCATCATCGTTTGGTCCTCTTCTTCTCCGACCAACCATTGTAAACCAAAGCTCTGATACCACTTTGACACCGAGAAATTAGAGAGATATGAAGTAACACAAGAAATCAATCGACACTCTTCACTCTAGGAATCCACCAAAAGAGTTTAGAGCAAGATAAATAGAAGATAAACTTCTAAACAAGCTTAAAGCTCAAAGTAATTATTATATCAAAAATGAGTTGTCTTTCACGATTACAAAAAGGCCTACAAATAGGCAAAACTAAGAAGTTGGAACAACTCTCCAAAAAGAAGTAAATAAACTTTATTACTAGATAATTAAATATTATGACGGTCGATCTCCAAAAGTGACTATTCGAATTCTACCACACTTCATTAATTTAATCTTATCTTCTTGACTTCTAGAGGCTTCCCAATTCCAGCATCAGCCGCCCAGCCAGATATCATGTTTTTTACCTTTTAAATAATCGACTTGTAGTGTGAGATCTCGATCTATGTGCGGTAAACGGAATCCCCAAGTACCTTACGGGAAAGCGGCCTTCCACAATGCCCATGATGTTGAATATGTCCTTCTTTGTTTCTTCCTTCACTCCTCCATAAAATGGCACACTTTTACTTTCATTAATAGTAAGACTTGTAACCTCAGAAAAAATGTTAGTGTAGCCCTAATAGTTTTAATGGAATCGACGTCTGCGTGCGCTAGAATGAACAAATCGTCAGCAAAGCATAAATGGGTTACCTCCTCTACCTCACAGAAAGAGTGAAAGATGTATGGACGATTCTTTCGGAACATCACAAAGATATTCTCAAAGATCTCCTTGATAGCTACGAAAAGGTAAGAACAGAGGGGGTCCCCTTGCCTTATCCCGTTTTCACCCTTGAAGTAGCCCCCGTGGACTCCATTGACGCTAATAACAAAACAGGATGAAGAAACGCATTGCATAATCCAATCAATAAAAGTAATAGGAAAATCAGATACAATCAGAAAATCCCGAATGACTTCCCATCTAACAGAGTTAAAAACTTTCTTAATATCTATTTTGAAAATCACTCTCGGGTATATTTTCTTTTTCCTGTAGCCTTTTAAAAGGCTCTGCATGAAAAGAAAATTATGAGAGATTGTCCTACTAGGGATAAGTGAAGATTGATTAAGATTTATATGACATTTTTAAAGCGTTTAGATATAATTTTAGAAATAATTTTGTAAACCACATTGCAATAGAAAATTGGTCTGAAATCTTGTATTTTGACATTATTCTTTATGATTTAACTTAGTTCCAAACAGGACCTAATTAATTGACAATCAATCAAATTTAAAGAGAAGTCTATATAGACTCTTAATTAATTATAAACTTAATCTTACAAAAATGCTGTGTATATATGTAATATAGAAATATATAATTTATCTCAAAATTGTAATCCAAGATCGTAAGTACGTACTTACTTATTTTTGTCAAGAAAGTCTTAATTTATTTTAATAAGAATGTTATCCTAAAAGAATAAAAGAATGAAAAAAAAATCATTTTTGAGCAAGTCTTTTAGCTTCCCGTAAAGGAAATTACACATGATACTCCATAATAATTTTCAACTACTTATTTGGGAACATGATTAATAATATAATTTCGATAAGAAAATTGTTTTAGGTCAAAATTAACATTCCTATTTTTAAGTCATGTTGCCTATTCCATAGGTTGTGTACGATGTTGATTTTAAAATTGACAAATGCTAATAATAGAAAAAAAAAAAACTTTTTACCAACATTGAATCTTAGATTTTTAAATTTTAACTATGCTTTATATGTTATCATCGAATAAGTAATACGGGTGTAAGTGGTTAGGTTCAGCCCACTTGCACACTAAAATACACAACTAAGTTAAAGAAATCTCAAACGGTTAGTTTTCGTTTGTTGATCGGTTAGGTTTACAATTTCATTTGTTTACATAATTTATTGTTAAATAATACAATTATTAATCAAATTTGTTTTGAAAAACTCGTATTAATATGTTTATTAATTTTGAAAAATAAATAACTAAACATATTATATTTCATTAGTGAGAACTTAATTATAATTAAAAGAAATGTTTAGTTAGTATAGCTAAATTATGTATATTTTAAGAATTTAACCATATTCAATTAGTCGGTTTCGCGAATAAACCGAGCAATCGAGCCGTTAAATTTGGTTTCGCCGTTTCATAAACGCTTGGTCATTCAGTTTAGTCAATTAAGTTTATTTTTACTTCCTTCCATAACTAGATATATCTAAAAAGAATTGTCCGACTAATATAATGCAATTTTTTAATAATAAAAAATTGTAAATGCGAATTTTAGAGAAACTTTTCGAATCAAAGATACCACAATAATAAAGCACCTCCTGTTCAACAAAGTGTGACTTTTTCAATTTTCATAAAAAAAAAAATGAAGATCTTAGGCAAACATGATTCTAAAATTTCTAAATCAAAATTGGAGAAAGAAAATAGAAAATGCATAGTTATTAAGTAGTGAATTATTTTTTGTGTCATTCTTAATTTCTTATGAAAAATAATATACCTTTATTGTCAAACAATAATACTGGGAAAACAATAATAAAAAATTAATAATGGGAAACCTAACTCTAACTAAGGATGGGCCGGGTTAGAATTTATGAAAATAAAGAATTAAAGTACAAAATAAGAACATTCTTCACTATTTTTTTGTTGTAAAATTTGGAGCCTACTCCGTGGACTTTAAAATATTGAATTGGTTTTCCCCAATTCAATAAAATATTTTATGAGGGTTTAATTGTTCATTATAGGAATCTCTCTTAGGTTTGTTAGTACCTTCAGGGTGACATGTATTAATACAAATCTAGTGCGTACGTAACATTATTAATTAATTTATTTATAGGAATTTATAACGATGAAGACCACTTGATATAGATGGGTAGATTTATAAATAAATACCAAAATTGGTGGATTTTCATATTAGAAGAATTTGTTTTTATTGTTTGTTTTTTGCTATACATATATAATAGAATATTCTTTTGTTTAAGACGAAATAAATAGAACCCAGCTGTTTGGATGATAATTCATACTTTAATTCAATACAATATTGAAGTTATGTTCATAAAATTTCCTTGACTATTAATTACCTTTGAAAATTCTAATATTATCTAGATTTGGAGACATTCCTTGTAACAATCTAATGGTGTTGGTAGGGTTTCAACTTATATAAGGGTCAAGATTTAATATAAATATAAAAAACTAAGAAAATGAAATACAATTGGAGTAATATTGAAGATTAATTCTTGGTCTTTTACTTAATTCAAGTTACATGGACCAATAGAAAATATATTTGTTTCATAATAAAGCTCTTAATTAATTCTTATCCTATTTTATATCTTATCATTTATAGTTTAATAATTTCTTTCACTTGAAAATAAAATAAAGTATAATAATAATTATATATTGATTATATTGAACAAAATTATTTATATATAAGTAGTTATATTAAATATTTTATTTTAAGTAAAACTCATGTATTGACTTCAACTCATTTTTTGTTTTATATCATAAACTGAATAGTTTACTAAGTAATATATATATATACATATATTAATTTAGACTTTAATTCACTCAATTTATTAAATCTTTAAAATAATATTTTATGTAAAAAACTCCACAATAAAATAATTATTTTAGATAAATGTTATATTCATAAATCTAAAATAATTAAACACAAATTAAATAAGTATTTAAAATAAATTTTGTGTTTATCAACCCAAATTAGATACAATTTAAGACTTAGATAAATTGAATAATTATTTATGATAAATATTAAATTTATCTAAACACTAAAATAATTAAAAATAAACCATATATATAAAAAATAAATAAACATAATAAAATAGACAAAATAATTTTTATGTCTAATTAAAAATGAACTAAGATTGAGGGGCAACCGAAACAAAAAAAAAAAAGGAACGCTGCAGCAGGCTTAGATGCCTGACCCCGCTACAACAGAATCAAGGAGCTTTTTGTGTCTCAACATATCGACAAACAGAAATCCTAATGGTCCAACATACAGAACAAATGGACGCTGACGGACCTTGACAGAATGCGAGTATGTGGCTGGAGGTCATCTTCATCGTCGAGAAAGCCGGATAAGAACACTCGTGAAGTTTGATTTTCTTAGAAAATCAAACATTGCGATTACTTGACTTAATGATTAATTTCAAAAACCAAATGACCATGCATGTTAATCATTTCACCTATGATTGTATGTCAAATTATTAACTAAATGAATTGAGTTCATCGATGAAGACAAAATTCTTTAGGTTGCTTTTGGCGAAATTCTATCCTCTCCAAAGATTAACCGACTTAGGGTGCATATAAATAGATCTCCCGGCCAAAACGAGGAGAACCAACCAAGCAAGTCATCATCAATATGGAAAACCAACCAAGTAAGACATCATCAATATGGAAAACCAACCAAGCAAGACATCATCAATATGGAAAACCAACCAAGCAAGACATCATCAATATGGCTCCTTTATAACCTGCCATTAAAAAATAAAATTAAACTTTTATACTTCATTTAAAACATTGTATAAAGCTTCTAAGCCCGTTATAATCCACCCAAACGCTTTAATAAAAGTTTAGGAGAATTTTTCAACTCAATTAAGCTATAATGCATGATATAATTCGAATTAAAAACACAACTTGAAATTTTTACATTTTTTAGTTATAGTGTTCTTCAATATTACACGATTATTTAATTTCTTTATATGAATTTGATCTTAGGATTAATTGGAACTTTATGATGAAACCAATTCAGATCAGTCAAACATAATTTTGAATTTAAAAAAAACATAAAATCGAGTTTCTATTCTGGAGTGATACCAAAAGCTTCCTAACACAATATAAAGGATATTACGAACATTTCCAAATCAAATTAGAAGTAACTAAGACATTTTTGTCTAATTTCTAAATTATTTTAAAAAGTTTCGAATTTTAATTTATAAAATGACTACGATGGTAACAAGTTGTGTTTAAAGACTTGGTTCCATTTAAAGACTTGGTTTCAATCTTAATAAGCCTTGAGAAGCTCTTCGAAAGCTTAAAGTCAAGTTAAAACTTTCAATCAAAAAATGAATTTTCTAATTTGATTATGTCGGAGCTCCGTTGGACATTTTCTCGGTCGAGTAACACTTTAGGAATATGATCAACGAGTTTTAAACGGGGAGACAAAGCTCCCCTGTATTTGGATTCGCCATCTAAGTCCTCTAGCCAAAACTACAAACTTGTAATTTTGGTCATGGAGGTTAAAGGCGAACTTCAACTCAGCCAAAATTCAGTGTGTAGTAGCTTAGTTACCCGTGTGCCCCCGGTTCAACCGTGCACACCTTGCTCTGTACTGACCAACGACCGAACCATTTGACCCCAGTACAGACTGTGTCCAAACTCACCCGCTTCGCCAACCACCACCCCTCATAACTCACATAAATTTGAGATGGATATTTTCTTCCCACCGGAAATCTTGTGAAAAAACTTACAAATAATCCATTCGTGACTTTGGACTTGTCCTTCAAGACGATATTCATGTATAAGTGACTAGGGCTGTGCAACAAAACCGGAAAACCGGTAACCCAACCGAACCGATAGTTAACAGGTTCCATTTTAACGGTTTATTGGTTAACCAGTTCTAGCGGTTCTGATCAACCGGTTTTTTACCGGTTAAACGTTTCGGATTTTGGTTTACCTATTTTTCTAACGGTTTAACCGGTAAACCGGTAATAATTTAATTATATATTTTATAATTTATATTAATTATTTTATAAATAATATTTAATAATTTATATAAAAAATTATTTTTAAATTTTAAATTATAATTTTATAGAATTATTTTAAAAAAACATTATAATTTATATAAAATTTTACAAAAATAAATTATAAACAAATTGAAATACTTTATTCAGATAACCATTCTTTTATTATAACTTACCGATTTAACTACTCGTTTTATCGGTTTAGAAGGAGATTCAATCATATTTGTCTATACTTGGTTGGTCAAAAACTAATTGACATAATAAATTTGAATTTAAATTTTTTCAAAAAATATATAAAAAGTTAACAAAAATAGATATAAAATATATTATATTATACATTATAACATATTCCTAAATATGTTAATAAAATATATTATATTATATTATATATTATAACATATTCTTAAATGTATCAATTAAATTAATTATAACATATTAAATATTATAATAATATAATATATTATAATATATTATATTATAATAATATTATATTATATTATATTATAATAATATTATATTATATTATATTATAATAATATTATATTATATTATATTATAATAATATTATATTATATTATATTAGAGACAAAAAAGGATGGAGAATAATATAACCAGAAAGTGAAAAAAATAATTTGGAAATTAAAATTATTTCATTAATTTATTATTTAATTTAAAAAATTAAATTACCGGTTCCTGGTTAAACCCGGTTAACCGATTGAAACCGACCAAAACTGGTAGAACCAGAACCGGTAAAACCGATAACATTAACGGTCGGTTAACCGGTTTGTAAAATAAAAAGCAAAACCGATCTTAACCGAAATCGTTTAACCGGCCGGTTGAACACCCTTATACATGATCCAGTTCGATTTCTCTCGTTTATGAGTCCTACCCATGTAAAAAACTAAAGTTTTCTTCATTCCTATCAAGAATTTCATCCGGAAAATGATGATGACTGTTAGACTATGTAAACAAAACCATCATCTTTCTCGGGAGATGTATGTAATTCTCCTGTGAGAATTTTGACACTTGAAAAAGAAGACTATTTTTTTTAAAAAAAAAAAAACTTAAAGAGGAAGTAAATATTTAATATAAAATTTTAAACACTTTAATAATAATTTTTTTATGCGTTTATCTTCTTTTTATCGCTAATTAAACTTTTGTTAATAAAAAACAAATTATTCATTTTCTCCGGTTATTCATTCAAACTCTTTTGGTGAATTTCTTAATATTAGATAAGATTGACCCCCTTTTGCGTGTCTTCTTAGTTGTTGGTTGGATAATATCTTTTACTAACTTTTATTAAAAACATGAAATTAAACCTTATATTGATAATCTTGTAAGAATAATTATAATCAAACAGATTTATAAGTTTTTTTTAATGAGATTCTAAAGATCTCTATTTCTCAATTTTTAATAAAAAAATATGTACAATAAAAGTTTCATAACATCTATCAAATTAGCCTAATCGGTTTCATTCCTAAAAACAAGTCATAAGAAAAATTTGATCAAAATCCAATCCTCATTCTTGGTCAAATGGCTAATTGTTACATAACACATGAGTAAATTTCTTTTCATGCTTCATCATGTGCCCTCTTATCTTTTTGAAGTATATAGCATTTTGTTTCTATCATATATTTAGATATTTCTCAAAAACACATTTGTAGATGTTCAATTAAATGTTCATTTCTTTTGTCTTATGGACGAACTAATCATGTAGGCCAAACAAATATCTTGGAACCCTATCTTATGCATATACTTATTAAGTTTTTTTTCTTGAACCAAGAGTTTATTAAGTTCATTGACTCAAGTATCATAATGAGTAAGGAACTCCTTTTAACAAACTATGAGTTCTTATACGGTTATTTTTGTTACTTCTTTAGTTTATGAGAGTTTTTTTACTTATCTGAATAATTGTTTAAGCATATATCTTATTTACCTACCTAGGTAGCTTATATCTTATTTATCAAATTTAAGATGTTAAAAGTCTAAGATTTGATTATTACAAAAATTATTTTGATTCACATGTGGTTATAGTTATGAGATGCTTTTCTAGTTTTCTCAAGAAAAATATTGATCTAAAAAAAGAAGAAGATAGGTTGTTCCCATATTATATTTTTAAGTTGGTTATATTCATTTTAGAATTTTTATATAATTCGTACAGTTGATGCCACAGTTCGTATTTGAGAAAAATGTTATCTAAAATTTGTGAAGATTTGTTGGTCGGTGAGTTTATGCATGTAACAATAAGTTTTTTCAATACACATGAATCAAATTTGTCAATGAAAGGTAGATATGTTCCTGACAAATTTAATGTATTTTTATCGCCGGTTGTAACCAATTCTCAATTTGAAGAAGTTTATTTGACGTTACTTTCAAATATCTCAGGGTCTTTTTAAATTTTAAATGAATCTCATACATTTCTTTTATGGACAAATGTCATTTTATAACGAGATTGTTGAGACAATGATAAAATCCTTAATCAAAATAAAGCAAAAATCATAGACCAAACAACTAAAAAATCATTGGAATAAAATTTCCCCAAAAAGTCACGATTAATTATAACGACATGAATTCGACCGCCTCCATAGAATTATCCTCAACAATTCTTTAAAAATTCCATTACAAAAATGGCCACCTCCCATGTCCCGACTATATAACTCCAACATGCACAATCAACAACATATCATTTTAACAAAAACAAAACTCATTGAATATCAATCACAATGCCTCTCAATTAATCCAAAACATATTATAATATAAGAAATATCATATTACAATAACAATATTTGTTGTGAATAAAAAAAGAAGCAAGAAAAAGAATGAATTTCTAAGTTCAATAATACGAGAATATAAACTTTGAATTAGGGGCTAAGAATATAAACACAAAATATTTTCGAGAACTTATCGGCGAGATTAAATCCCGACGATGGATAGTCCTATTGACATTGAGGTAAAAATAGCAACGCCAATAGAATCACCATCAATAAAAGTGAGAATAGTCGATATTGGTGTTCTTTTGTGACATTGTTGAAAATAAGAAATACCGACAAAATGGGCTCGGTTGGCAAATGATACATATACCAATATGAATAAGTTACTTTACTGCTTGTTAAGTCAAAATAGTTAATTAACTGTTAGTGTTTATTAACTATAAGCATATAAATAAGAACTTAATCGTGTCAATTTAAACCTGTGCAGATTAAAGAAAACCGGAAAGAAAAAGTTGTCCGATAGTTGATCAAAAATCGGTTTGTAATCAAGTCCGGTATTATGCAAAAAAGCGCTTCCATTTTTATCTCAAAAATCGGTATTTTATACTTCGGTTATTGTTTAAAAAGGAAGCCACCGGTATTTTTACAAAATCAGTATTTTTTGTATTAAACACATCCGGTATTATAAGCTTTCGGCATTTTACAAAATCATTTTTTACAGACGCATCCGGTATTATAAGAAGTTAGTATTTTATCAAAGCGTAACCGGCAGTTTGCACTTCAGTTTTATATTAAAGCGTAACCGGTATTATACACATCAAGGCACGCGTCCGGTATTTTGAAAATCGGTATTTTGCTTAATTGGTTTTATACTAAAGCGTAACTAGTAGTTTGGACTTCGGTATTATAATGAAGCGTAGCCGGTTATTTATGCATCGGTTTTATATAAGGGTGTGTCCGGTATTTTTACAAATCGATATTTTGTGAAGACGCATCCGGTTATTTGCAAGTTTGGTTTTATATTGAAGCGTAACCGGTAGTTTATGAATTCAATATTTTTTCATGAGAACATTTCCTGTTTTAACTTTCGGTATTATATAACTTCGGTTATATAAGAACCGCGTCCAATATTTTATTGAAATTGATTTTTCAATAAAATCGATATTATATTGGAGCACTTCCGGTCTTTCCTGCTTCTCATAATTTAACAGCCTCAGTACCATATAAGGACGTTTTTGGTAGTTGTAGAAGTCAGCTTTATGCATATCCCGAATTTGTTTCCATTTCTGTGCAAAGACTGATGAAGGTCTTTTTTGCTGCAGTAGAGCTATGCTAAAAGAACCAAAGACAAGTCAAACCTTCTGAGATATACGCTCCTCGTACATCGTGATCCATTAATGACAATTTGGCTTACTATTATCCAATTACAGACAAGATCAAAGAATATATCATCTAATATACTATTTTGGAACTCAACCAATAAGGATTAAGACAAATGTCTTATGAAGCTGATATATCCTTTGGTGAAGCAAATTTTGACCGTTGCAGATTTCTTTCTTAAGAAGACTTAGGACAACCTACTTGAGCACCTGATCTTACCTTTATAAACCAGCTTTACAACAGATATAATATAAGCTCTCAAGTTTAAAAAGCTTTCAAAATATACTAGAGTGTTAAGATTGTATTACAATACTAGCTATTCTGTGTGAGTTGGTTAGCATTGTAAGTTGAGACAATTTGTTTCTTCTCAACAGAGTGTGCGTGCTAGGGGTGACATAGGAACTTTTACTCCGAACATCCATAAATATCTACTATGTCTTGTGTTCCTTTCTAACGCATCATTTTAATGTTGTTGTGTTGCTTCAAGTTAAAACAAACATTTTCGGAACTTGAACCCTGTTCAAGAGTTTGTGACGACTTGCGAAGAATATAAACAAATATTAACTTCTAATAGAGTTAATATCAAACAAAGTGTGGGTAAACATTCAATGTAGTTAAACCCTAGTCTCTATTGTTGATCACAATCCTAACACTGTTGTTATCTAACCAATACATATATTCTTCTCGGTATTAGTATTTGTTTTAACTCAAAAAAATTGCTATTTTAATTTTTATTATCTGAACTTATACTAAATTGCTATTTTAATTTTTATTATTTAAACTTATATTAAATGATTAATACAAATAATATTTACAACCAACTAATTAACTTTCTATAACAATGTAATATAAAAAAGAGTAATGAAAGGAGATAAATATTTGCACCTAAACTAATGTTATAAGGAATGAGTTTACATCATATCTTTTTGCCTTTAAAATATTACCATTAATTTTTTATTTTTTTTTCTCTTTTTAATTGTTAATTATTAAATTATTTAATATTTTAATTAAAAAATATTAACTTTAAGATGTTATTCTCTATATTCAAATTTTCTATTATTAAACATTTTTAATATATAAATTATATACATAATTAGATTATAAAAAAATAAAAATAACCTCATAAAATTTTAAATATATATTATATATAACAAAATTAAAAATTTATCATATATGTATAATATTATCATATATATATTATCATATATAAATTTGTTAATTTTAAAATTATATATATAAATATTATTTAAATTATATATACATAAATTTATTATTAATTATTTTTTAAATTAAGGACCATTAGCCTAACACCCACTATTATTACCTCTAATTATTTGGTCACTAACATTTACTCTTTCCACCAGACAATAAAAAATTATATATATATATATATATATATATATTAA
The DNA here is from genome assembly GCF_907164915.1 of Impatiens glandulifera. Classification (NCBI taxonomy): domain Eukaryota; kingdom Viridiplantae; phylum Streptophyta; class Magnoliopsida; order Ericales; family Balsaminaceae; genus Impatiens; species Impatiens glandulifera. The sequence goes on from NC_061864.1 coordinate 26,385,362, forward strand.
ATTTGATATATATATATATATATATAATTTTAAAAGTTTATATATATTTTTAATTAAAAATCTATATATAAAAAAGAGAAAAAATATTAAAATATAAATTTTATTTCTCTCTTCACTAAATTATTCCTTTTTTTTAATTATTCTTATAAACAATAAAAAAAAGTTTTTAATAATAATTTATATTAAAATAATAATTGGTTAATTATGGTGTACTTATCTAAAGTTGTCACACATTCCATTAGCTTATTAAGTTAACATATTTTTAAAATATAACATTGTACATGTGGTACAAAATACAACATAATTAATAAAATTACATTTACTATAACCAATATGTTTAAAATTTAAGTATATTTTTTTATTGATCTTCATTAAGCATGATTCAATTTCATGTTATTTAAAAAAAATAAAAAATAATAATGGATAATAATTTTGAGAAGATAATAATATTTTTATTATGATAACTTACAAAATATTAATATATAATAATAAATAAAAATAATAATTTAAAATAAATGTTATTTTAATATTTTGGTTAATGAATGAAGTAACGTAATTGATAAGAGGTGGATTGAAATAATTTTTGTTTTTGTTTTTATTATTAAAATAACTTAAACCGAATAAGGCATAAATAATAGTCGTTTAAGCATAATGACAAAAACAAATATACAAGTATCACCTTGTCTCCTTAATTCTTTAATCTCTTCACTTAGCCCAACTCACCAAATTACCAAAGGAGGACTAAGAGGTTCTCCAAAAATTTGCACATAATTTTTTCATCTTCCCAATCACACACTTGGGAATAAGAAAGAAATACATCAAAAAAGTCGGCATAAAAGTTAATCTGTTCTTGATGAGGACCATACGATCCCCTTTCAAAATCATCTTCATATTTTAGATATGTGACTTCTCTTCATGTTAGAGATAATCGGGTCTTAAGAAACTTTGTAGGGATATTAGTACCGAGAGGCATACCAAGATAAGTAGACAAAAATGTTTCAATGCTAAAACTCATAATACTTGCCAAAGATGTTTTCCGTTTTCCTCCTAGTGAAAACATATTATGAAAAGAAAATATTAGACTTACCGATATTGATCCATAGTCTAGAGCATGCTCCGAACAACCATAGAATATCGTTGTAAAATTCTTGATATTTCTAGGTGTGGCTTGTATCATGCACATATGATAAATAAAAAAAAATGAGATATTTTTTCCCCGCAATTCACTCCTCTAATGAGAAAACTTGTTTATGATAATGACAAACAAGAATAGAGATAACGGGTCACCATATATTTTTGAATTCCTATCCCACTCTTTCAACTAGATAGATGTATTGTGTTGTCACACCCCGATCTCCTCTTTCTTACAAAGATCACTACAATAAAAATGACTATTGGAGACGCTTAAAAAGACTTCTCCCAACCCTTAAAAGCGTCGTAAAACATATTACCGACACTTATTCATGCGTCGCCAGAAGTAGGGTGGGCGCAAGTTATAACAACACTGAATTAAGTGTCGGTAACACTAATTTAAGCGTTGCTAAAAGTCTATTTAAGTTTTAACAATTTTATTTTATATTTTATTTTTAATTCTATTTTATATTTTATTTTTGCATTTTTTTCAAATTACATAATTACTATAAAAAAAGACATTTAAAACTTCATTTTCTACTATTATCTCATTAAATGACATTTTAAATAATAACAAAAGAATTATAAATTTTTTTCTACAATATTATCTTATAAAATTACATCATAGTGAAATATAAAAAATATTAACTAGATATTAAAAGTTTTAATAATGTTCAAATAATTTAAAAATTAATTAAACTAAAAGACAAATTTATCAAAAAGTATTACAATAACACTAATTAAGAATGAAACAAATTACTCACTTTTGTCAAAAAGTAAATAACATGAAAACGCAATATATCCTGCAAATAAAAATCGAAAAAATAAATAGTTAAAATACACTGTTCTCAACAAATAAACCCATGTCTTCCTTCATAATTAAGTTTCAAATAAATAAAAAATAATAAAAAATTAAAAACAAGATTTAGATTTTTTAGCACAAAATAAACACTGTGTTTATCAATCGTCAGTAAATTTAAGCATGATTGAGTATCACCTTTCATATTAGGTGTAGTGAAGAAGGCCAACCTGAAGAAACAACAAACAATCCTTGTTGACATGAAAGGTGCAATACCATGGTCAATTTAATAAGGGATTAAGTGTCTATCTCAAAAGGCATAGATATTAACTGATCTTATTTTATGGGCAGGTTTAGAAATAGGGCCACTAAGATTTACATGATGTATCAAGACTTACAAGAAGAATTTTCACCCTAAAGAACCGGATGGTTTGTGATTCACAACCCAAAAAACAGCTCCCATAGTGGAGTCTAATGCAATTGTTAACTAAGTGGAGTCTAATGCAATTGTTAACTAACTTCACATTTGGTTAACATGTCAGCTTGCCCCTTAAAATTAATAACTATAATTCAGATACTAGGAAAGGTAAGAAATAAGTAGGAAGAAGGACAAAATTATCATTTTGACTAATAGAGAATGAAATACCATTTTAACATTCTTGCCAGTGTACCAATGCTCATTGACATCATTAATGGACCATTGTGATTAAACGATATATTTTTATCAAACTGCAAATAGTTGCAGCCATAATTACCCTGCATGAAATAAAGAGCTATCATCTAACAAAATATCAGACGCTTAAAAGTAAGACGCATAATTTGCATAGACGTGGAAGCAATAATTGGTTCAAGTTTTCCATAAGTTAGTTTCTATGTGCCTATCTAAGCCATGATTTTTAATCTGCAGTGAGCCACAAATGCCCATCAAACTAATAGCATGCGGCGAAGAAAATGAGATTCATGTAAACAGAAGAGAAAAGGAACTAAGATGAAAGCCTTTCATATTAGTCAAGAAACATAAACATATTTAGTAACTAATAAAATCATAAGCTATTACCATGTTAAATGATACCATTCGACTAAGTATGTCAAGAATGACAAGGTCCTCTCTAGAGTTATCAATATACAAACTCTGAGCCAAGCGCCAGATCAACAATACCATAGCATCCCAAATTGCACATACTGCAGAAAAATGATAAATAAGTCCAAGGAGAATAAACGAACAGATAAACGATAAAATAATTCACCATATATTTGTAAGAACATACTAAACGTAAACAAACAATTACCTCGAGACTGATTTCATAAGATGCAATAAATTCTGAGACAAATGTTCGCAAAACACTTAGATAACCTACAACTGGACTCTAATGAATAAAGCAAATGTGAAGCTTCTAACAAAGGTTATATAGTTGGCAACACAGAAGCATTTAATGAAGGTTTGGTCTTGAGCAAAACATACCCAAGAAACATTTAAGATATATGGGAACTTAATAATGAGAGCAGAGTAAGAAGTATTGGCCAAGAAACTCACATCAAAACCATTTAGTATCTCACTTTCAAGAAAATAATTGAAGGATCCAACTTCAAATGCTTGATGAAGATAACCAAGATAATCAATTCTTGCAACGATATTAGGCATGTAATTCCAATATGCATTAAATACTTTAGTCCAATATAGCATATAATTGAAGATCATACCATCAGTATATTGTTTTCCTCTTTTCTAGAGGAGTCACTAGACAAAGGAACTATAACCATAAAAGAAATCATAAAGAAAATTCTAAAACATAATAAACAGTCATGATCACCTAAGAGGCTTTTTATCATGAATCATTTGGAGGAGGCTTTCAAAGTCCAGAGTTTCCATTAGAATTAGTAGAAGTTACAGTCTAAGATGATATATGGACCGAACTACTTCAAATGATACTGCCCACTTTTCTAAATTAGAGGACTCAAATATGGCCCCATGTATTAAGGTTCAACTAGGTGAGTGTAGTCCCCCAAAAGAATGTAAAGCCAAAAATTGCAAGAACAATTCATTCATATAGTTCATAGAACTGTTTCAATTGGTGGCCATTACAAACACTATAGAACTCATAATATAAGAGGAAAATAATATCAAGGATCAAACCTTTGAAATTAAGATCCTTGTATATATTTTATTACCTGATACCTAATTTAAGATTCAACATCAATTCATATAATAATATCAAGGATATGCATGTTTCTGCTACCACTCTGCCTCACATTTAATTTTTTTGATACATCAGAAACTATAGAATCATCTACAAATCAAAATCAAAGGAAACAAGTTAAATAATAGTTTATGAACTAGTCCAAAGCTATTTCATAGACGAAGAATACCAAAAGAATTTACTTCAATATATGAAATCCTGGGAGAATTATCCTTATGACTATATTATGTTTAATTGAAGGTCATTCAAATGATGTAATAGAAGGTGGTTCTAAAAGATAAAGAGTCCTTAAAAATCTTCTGAAGTAAATAATGATATTCAAAATCCTGATTGAATCTCAAACAAAATTGAACCGCAATAACTTAATTTAAAGCTAGATTCCTTAAGAGTTCATTTTGGAATAAGGTAGAATCTAAAATAAGGATGGGATACATTTAAGAGCTTCAACTCTTTCTAGATCCACTAAACTTGAAACTGAAGTTCAAATTTCTTCGATTACCATGAATGGGGAAATTCCGAAACGTTGTGACCGTGAAACCTCGAGCGAACTGTCTCAGATAGTCGGTGATACCGAATATCAAAGATTTACGGGAATTGGATCATCGGAGAAAGGCAATGAGGCATTGAGAAGAGTGATGGAGGGGATCTTCTTAGTAAGGGACTTAATGCAGTGGTCAGCAACGGCTTTGGCCTCGGCGGCAAACTCCTTGGACCGTTTTGCTGTCTCGGAGACAATATCAGCGATCCTTTTGGAATTACTTGCCTGAATTTCCTCCTCTATCGAGTGATCTATATTTTCAATCCCAAAATCTTCAAGGTGACGGAAATCTTTTGCTCCCGGAGTTAGGGTATTGGAAGAGATAGAGAGAGCACGTTTAATTTCATAATTTTGGCAAGAATGAAAATGATTCAGTTTTTATTTGATTGATTTTTAACTTATAAAATTATAAATACATTGAATTTGAAGTTGAAAATTATAAATAAATTATGTATTAGTTAATTTATTATATTATATTATTTATTTATTTTATTTCATCTAATATTTTATTTTATTTATTTAATTAATTTGATATAAATACAAAATTTATATTTAATTGACTTATAATATAAATAAATTTAAGCTTTAGATAAAAATAAGATATAATTTGATTTCAATTGTTAATCTAATATAGGGTTAAAAACATTAAAAATATATATATTAAAATTTAAAAAGTAATATATACATAAATATTAAAACAAAAACAAAATGTTACTTAATCATTTGTTTATAAGAGTTTATGAAAATAAAGTAAAATTTATAAAGATTGTCATAGATAAGAAAGATTGGCAAAATTTTATTTTTCTTCTAACTTTTACCGACGCTTAATATTCGTGGTAATTATATGTCACCATATACCTGTTTTGTTGTAGTGGATCTAGAAGGTGACTCACAAAATAGATACAAGAACTGATTTTCAAAGCCGATAGATTTCAGATCTCTTCTTACCAATTGATATCATTAATCTTATTAAATATTTGATCATACTTTGCACAAAATATTACACATTCTTCCATGTACCAACTTTTCAAGACCTTCCTCAAGTTCCTCAAATTTGTAAAAATATTCGACGATTCTCGGGTTCTGATTCCCCCACCAATCTTACACTCGCGACAAATAATCAACCCTAACCAATCACTTATTCTCGAACTTGAAGGGACGACACACCATTTCCAAATGTCTACGTTGAAACATGATATGTCGAGAATCCGAACAACTCCAAAAAAGACTAGTTTCCGTATTATATAAAATTTAAATATGTATAATTTAAAAATATATTTAAGTTTGTTATGTATATATATAATATTTTAATAATTTTAAAAGTTATATACATTCTTTTATTTAATTAAATACATATAATTAAAATATTAAACATTTTAATAATAAAAAACTTTAGTAAGAAGTTACACCATCCGAACAAATATTTTTGCTCCCTGTAATTACTTTATTAAAAATATAAATAAACATAATCATTTTCTTATATAACACCTAATTTTCAACAGAAAAGTAATAACAAACCAACCATTTTGATGAAGTATATAGAAAACATAACCTCCATTCATTCACATCATTAAATACAAAAATTAAGCATCATTATATATATATAGATATCTTAACCATTTTCATGAAACATTAAATTAAAAACACAGCCTAAAACCAATTTACTAGCATTCATTTAAATCATGCATTTATTTAGAACATTTCTAGAGATAAAAACATGGATACATCTAGATTATGTTTCACTATTTATTTTTTATTTTTATTTTTATTAGGGAAAGATTTAAAGGTGGGGTAGATAGAAGTCATTCATATATGGTACCAAGTTCTAATGGAGGTATTAAAAGTTTAGGGTGCTCTAGTTGAAACAAATTTTTATTTTTTTAAATTTGTATTTTTTTTTTGAGACATTGATATATTTTATGTTGTATTAAAAATATATAACAGTTTTGTGTTATAACTATAAAAAATTAGTCTAATTTGTTAGACTAGTGAAAAAAGGTCATTACCAAGAGTATAATCTCTCGGTAATGACCATATATATGTCGGTATAACACTAATACCGAAAGTTTAGGAAACTTTCGGCATTCGTCGGTATAACGATTTTCGGAAAATCTATTTGGGTGTTTACCGAGAGATTTCGTAAATCTTTCGGTTTAGACACTAGAGAGAAAACTAAAAGTTATTTGAAAAACTTTCTTTATTGTTCCAAGAGAAAATTCCGAGAGGTAATAGATCATCTCTCGAGTTTTCTTACGAGAGAAATACCAAAATTTTTTCAAATAACATTCGGTTTTTTCCTCGTAAGAAAAACCAAGAGATAATAGATAATGAAAGTTATTTTAAAATCTTTCTGTATTGTCCCAAGAGTAATATCCGAGAGATTATCTATTATCTCTAGGTATTGTCCCTAAAAATGGCTCAAATAGGCCGTCCGTTTTTTAGGAAACCAAAACCTGTCCATCCAAACCAAAAAATATACAATACCATTTATAAACAAAAATATAATTATAATTCCAAAATTGTAACTAAACCCTATTATTAGCCAAACCAAACTAATGTTCAAAAAAAACTACAATGTAGTAACTAGCTAGGGGATTGAAACTGCCTCATTAGGAATGCAATTTGTTGTTTATATTCCTCTATTTGTGCATCCCTTTCCATATTCTTCCTTTTGATTTCCTCCATTTTCGACGCTATTTCTCTCACTTCTGCCCGAAGCTTTTCATTCTCCTCCAACAACAATCGATTAGTGGTTCGTTGATAATTGTTGTCACACCGGCGATCCTCTCGAAAGTGTGTGAGTCGGACGCCGAATCCCATACCGATCATTGTCACATGCATTTGGCGTCCGAACACTTTCTCCGTCAAGTTGAAGTCGGTGATATCTGATTCGTTGCTTCTTACTTCTTCCATCTCCACTTGTATATTTGAAATTAATTTTCATTTATATAAACTATATATAATTTTATTAAATTTTCAATTAAAGTCATTTATCTTATGATCTTCTCTTGCACTCGTTCGTCTGGGATCAGATTGGTGTTTTTTTTTATAGCTTTTGGGGTATGAGTCTTCTTAAAAACATTAACGATAGCGGGGGCCCGTCCTATTTCACCCGCCTGTTTAAATAAATAATTAATGAAATTTGTACCATTCTTTATGTTAAGTTATTTGAAATAATGTACATACCAAATCTTCCTTCACTTGTGAAAACAACCTATTTTCTGTATGATGCGTGAATTTCATTTTATTAATGTTCTCAACATTGATACCATTGTTTCTATGCATTTGAAACAAAAATGAAGTTAGAACAAATATTATCAATTTTTATTTCAATTATGAAACCGTACCTTAAATTTATCTATGAAGTAATGGTGTCTACATACGAACTCCTAATTAGATGGATCATAATCTCGTGAGGAATTGGCAAGTACCGTTGCCTCATCTTTGTGATGAACCCGAATATAATCTCTATTAAAATCAGAGCGTTACCTATTCTATATCCATTTGGCGTGTGCCAATTCGCTCGCTCGATATTGATCAATAGGACCATCTGTACTCTCGAATGAATCCTAAAAAATAAAATATTCAAATGTTATACAAAAATTTGAATGATAAATGTATAAGTAAATTTATCACCGTCATAGCAAGACAAAGTGAATCCAATTGGTCAACTTTTAATGCCTTACATTTGAGAAGATGGTGCGATATGGCTAGGGGCCCACACCACCGACCCCAAATGTCTAGACCACATGTGTCTACCTTCGCCGATGGACCTCTCATCTATTTCTTTGAAAGTTAGAGCAATCTTCGACCCTTGTGGCCTCCTCGATAGAGTGATATTCATGTTCTTCCCCTTATGTGTACCACCTGTTAGGTCAACTATAGCTAACGGGTCCACAACATACACTGTGTCTCTAGAAGAGGAAGTCTCTCCTCGAATCTTAAGGTGATCTACCTGTGCAAGAAGGTTTTGGCATGACTTGTCTAGTTTCTTTGGTATTTTTCGTATACTCTTCCAAACAGTTATTTGCGACCACCATCCATCTTGCTTGCAAACACATATCATTAATAAATTGGAGAATAATTAAAGTAAGAACATTAATGTAAAAACATTAATCTAGCTAATTAAACTTAACTAGATATTTGTAAACTGTAGATTTATTTTTATCATAATCTTCCAATCGGGTCGTGATGTCATATCAGGAGCGTAAAATACTTATTTTTCTTAACTCGTTAATATATACAGGTCCTGACTTTGGGTTTTCAAAATCCAGTTTACATTGTTACTTACGAAGCCATATTTATCTATTTTCACTCCTCATTCCCTAAAATGTGTATCAAACCACTGACACTTGAATAAGACAACTCGTTTGTGAGAAAAGTAATATACTTGGATTATATCTGTTAAAACTCTGTAGTATGACATTGTTAGATAAATTCAGACCGGTTCAAATAAACCTAACTTAAATAAACTTCCCATGCAAGAACAAGGAACCGGACCGGATGAAAGAACCGACTAAAGAAAACCAATCGGTCAAGCTACTAAACCGATCAAGAATATTCGGAACGTGACCGCACAAAGAAAAGATCGGCCAAAGCTTAAAACCGGAATCATCAAACAGCCGATCATCCACAAGAGAGGAATAACCGGAAGAAGTCCGGTTACATCACTCATACCAAAAGCCCTTCGGCCAAGTCAAATGACCGACCAGTACAAGAAGACATTTCGGGTATCTGTTGAGAACGATACCAAAGGAACAGACTGAACACTTCCATATTCATGCAAGTCTGAGGAAAGACTGTAGGCTGCAGAAGACAGTACTACCGGATCCTTCCACTTCGGGATAAGACAGAAAGGAAATCTTCCAAGTACAGACAACTGTCCAACAGACAGTGCCTACATCAAGTAAAAGACAAACCCGACAGGTTTGTCTTACACACCGGAAGAACAGACCGCCAGGTCTGAGACATAATACCAGGTCTGAGGTTGACCATCAGGTCTGAGGAAATGACCGCAGGTCTGAACCTCTGAAACACTGAATCACTGCACCTCTGATCAGCCAATCAGATTCAAGGCAGTGAAATATGACCGTTCGCATATTTCACCTATAAAAGGGGTAGCTGAAGAAGAGTAAATGCAGTGACTTAAGCGGGACATTAAGAGACAACAGTGTGATATTGAGATATTAAGAGCATTTACTACAAGTGATAGAGTGTGCTGTTCTAAAAAGCCTAAGTGTTGAAAGTTAAAGTGCGTCTTTACAATTTCGGTGTAAATTGTAAGAGTGTTATCGAGCAGGAAATAAGTCTCGATCGGCCTGTACTTGTATTCCTTAGTGAATATCCTTCTCGCGGTTTCGAGAGGAAGGGGTGACGTAGGAGTTTTATCTCCGAACATCCATAAAATCTGTCTTGTCATTTACTTTCTGCCGACTTCATTATCTAACCGACTAACCTAACCACACCGCTCCAAACCGACTCTATACTAACCATACCGAATATCCAGATTACCGAAACTGACCCACCATTTCCAAATCTCCATCATCCGAAACCGACCGTGCCTATCATACAAGCGTGCCGCTTCAACCTGAAAGCAAATCTATTCCGCGCTTGAACCTAGTTCAAGGATTTGTGACAGGTTGTGTAGTATTGAAACCCCGGTGTTAATCTCTAACCGGATTAACCACCACCCTACGAGTGAGAACCGCTAACCGGTCCAACCCCCGGTTCACCAGCGGCGATCTAGATCCTAACAGACATAGTATCTGACCCGTTGTACCCATCAACAACCACTCCGCTATTTTGAGTGGTCAAGTCTTCATCATGTTTTTCTATACAAAATTTGCATCCGTTTATTTTACACCAAACATACATACATGAGTACATAGTTGGACTTTCGCCTAAGATCTTAAGGTCTCTTGATATATCATTATCTTCTGTTAATTCAGCGACCAATACATACATTTTAGAAATTCATCGTAAATTGTAAAATCAAAATAAAGTTATAAGATATGGCTATGAATCTACTCACTCTATGCTTAAAATAGGTAGCATACGTTTCTCCACGAGACTCATTGTTATTGCAATCCTACATATAATCATTGTAAATAGGTCGACTATTAAATAGTATACTCTTTAATGCTAATTAATAAGACGTACTATAACAAACAAATATTGAATCTTACATGTAAAAAGGTTCTGCTTAGGGACAATTTTAAAAATGTATGACTGAGCCGTCACTCGATCGCTATAATCCAAGTTGTATATTTTTCCTTTGGATAGTTCTTCCAATGATGATAATATTGAAAGGCCCGAGATTGAAGTTTGTGCACGGTCATGGTCTTCCTCCTCCAGATACCTGACACATAAGCTAATACTCTCATTTAGAAGATAGCTCTCGCTTATTGAGGCTTCGAGGTGTTTTTTATTTCGCAAATATCTTTTCTTTGTACCCATGTAATGTTATATCGGATACATCCATCGATACTGGACAGGCCCCCCAAGCTAAGCCTCAAATAACAAGTGAACTTAGAGATGCATCATGATGTCGAAGATTGATGGTGGGAAAATCATTTCAAATTTGCAAAGTTTCGTTATAATATCCAAGTACAATTGTTCAATGTCCACTACAATCAACTCTTTGGAGCACAAGAAACAAAAGAACCAGGACAAATTTACTATATCATTATACACATGATCTGGAAGTAATCCACAGTTTTCTAATAAAATATGACAATCAGTACTCTTTAATCCCGTAATCTTTCTCTCTTACAAATTACACAACCTCCAATATTTGAGAAAAAACTATCAGGCAACTTAATGTCTTTCAAGAAATTACAAACACATTTTTTATGATCAGAGGAGAAAGTGAAAGGCGTTTCTAGATAATGACCACTCCTCCATCATTTACAAGATGTAGTAAGTGTTTATGCCTCAACGTTGTAAATCTTTACGGACTTTAGAACCATCCTTATTGTTATCTTTCATATTCATCATTATTTCCAACACACTATCACAAATATTTTTCTCAATATGTATCTCATCCAAATTATGTCTTAATAATAGTGATCTCCAATCAGACAAACAGAAGAAAATGCTAAGTTTATTCCAATTTTCTCCCTTTGTTTCATTATATATTTTGGTTTTCTTACTCTGATCTGTAGTAAAAACTATGCCTTTTAGGTTTCGTGCTTACTCGTAAATTTCTTACCACATTAACAATTTCGAGGGATCTCTATAATCTGTTCGACCATTAAATGACTCTTTAACCCTTCTATATTTGTAGTTTGGTGGAATGAAGCATTTGTGACTCACGTAATATTATTTATAACCATTAATTAATCGAAGATATATAGTGTCGTTGTTACAACTAGGACAAACAAATTTCCCTTTTGTACTCCACCTTGAGAAATTCGCTTACGCTGGAAAGTCGTTAATGGTTCATAGCAATGTCACTCACATGTTAAAGTATTGCGAGGAGTGTGTATCAAAGGTTCTTACACCACTATGCCACAGTTCATTCAACTCTTCAATCAATGGATGGAGAAATATATCAATTGTATCTCCCGGACTTTTTGGGCCTGGAATTAACATAGATAGAATGAAATTTCTATAATCCATGCAAGTGGTGGGTGACACCTTATAAGGTACAAAAATAACCGACCATTGTATGACTTTTCCTATTTAGAAAGGGTTGAAACCCATCGCTTGATAAACCTAGTCTCACGCTTTGGGAGTGCGACGCGAAATCTTTATACTTATCATCAAACGTTTTCCATGTTAATGAATCAGCCAAATGTCTCAATGTATCAATATCAACTCTTTCTTCCTTATTTCATCTCATCATTGGAGCTGTTTTAGAGGACATGTATAGTCTCTTTAGTCTTGGTATTAAAAGGAAATATCTTAACACCTTAGTGAGCATGAATTTCACATTTTACTTCGTTCGAACTGCCCCACTTGTTTGGTTCACTTTCCATCTAGAAAGATCACAAACTCTGCAAGACTCTAGATTTTTGTCGTCCTTTCAAAATAGCATACAATTATTCTTACAAGCATCTATCTTCTCATACTTAAGTCTGATATATGTAAAGAGTTTTTTACATTTGTACTACGAGTTTGGCAATTGAGCGTCCATCGGTAATATATCTTTTTTAAGTAGACATAACAATATATCGAACAAAGCGTTTGTCCATTGACGTACATTCTTTATGTGAAGGAGTTTTAGTAGTGCTGATAATTTTGTTATTCGAGCACCTTCATACAATGGCTGTTTTGAATCATCAAACAATTTATAGAATCTACGTGCATCTTCGACTAGTTAGAGAACATGTCGTGTATAAAATCATGCATATAATGTTCTTTATTGACCTCTTAATTAACTGTATTATTGAACTTCATTCTAGCATCATTGAATTTCGGCACGCCGTCATCCGATTGACCATCATCATCATCCAAGTCACTGGCATCATCATCATCCATGTCACTGCCATCATCATCATTAACCACGTTAGTGGTAAAGCTTTTTTCTCCATGAAAATACAAGAATTCATAATTAAAATTTAATCCATAAATTATGAGATGAGTCTTCACATCGACTATTTTCATAAAAGTCATGTTCAAGCATTTCACGCAAGAATATTTCACCATTTGTCCTCTTGTACTACTCACTACAAACTCGAGGAATTTGTCAACCCCTTCCTCGTATCCTGGATGATCTTGACATAAGTTTATCCAAATTTTATCGGGTACTTCCATCTGTCTAATAAGATGACAAACAACTCGCAATAATATTTACTTAGCATTATCTAAATATAAATCAGGCTTCCATTTCCCTATTCTTCATATATATATATATATAATTATATATATATATATATATATATATATATATAACCAAAATCAAAATAAAATCATAATTAATACGACGACCTAAGACATGGTTAACATATTTCAACAATCTAACATAAATTTAATATAATCTAAATCTAACATATATATATATATATATATATAATAAATAACCTAGATCTAACATATATAACTTAAATCTAACATATTTATCTTAAATCTAACCTAACCTAAATCTAACATATAAACTAATTACTAACCTTGATCAAGCTGCATGGAATTGAAGAAAATGAAAGGGGCGCGCGACGGTAGGTGGATCGATCGTCGACGTGGGCGGCGTCGGGCGTTGTCCGGGCATTAGCGGTGGTCGAGGAGGGCTTTTGTCTATAGAGGGCTCGATCGGGAGAGGATAATAAAGGAGGCGGGCACAAAAGTAATCGGAAAATGAATGAGTTTTGTTAATTATAAAACATCTCTAAATAATATCCTTAAATTATTATCGAGAGATATTCAAAAATCTCTCGATTTTGACCATTTCCTATTACCGGGAAATTTGGATATATCTCTCGGTCTTGGTTTATTAATATTACTGAGAGATATGTGTGAATCTCTCAGTCTTGACAGATTAAACACAAATTTTAAATAGGAAAAAATCGAGAGAATTGTGTATCACTCAATTTTGACCTCTATTACCGAAAGATATACTTAAATTTCTCGGTTTTAACCTTATATTTTTTAATTTAAAACATCAAACATATTCATCTAGTTTTAAACATCCTAATTATCATCAAACATATTCATCTAGTTTTAAACATCCTAATTATAATCAAACTCTACCCACATCCTTATTATAATAAAAAAAACATATATACACACTTCTTTATATAATCAATTACACAATCTAATACACATGTAAATTAAATACAATTCTTATACTTAAAGATAACACACACTTGATTAACTTAGTTAAGAGTAAATTAACAAATTAAGAAGTCTAATACCGAAAGATTTCTAAATATCTTTCAGTATTGAATGGGAATACCGAAAGATATGCCCATATCTCTCGGTATTTGACCTCTTCAAAACCGTTAAGCCCGAGGTCAAACCGTTAAACCGTTAATATCTTGATTAACTTCTTTGCTTGTTTTTTCACTTTCTTAGTTTGAATAACATTAATTTAACATATTTCATATCCTTAATACATGAATAAAAAATTTTAAATTATACACAATCCCCACACATCTAATAATCAAACACTACACACATCCTAATTATTATCAAACACAAACATATATATACACTTCTTTATATAATCAAACGCAATTATATACACTTATAAAATTAAACTCAAATCCTATACTAAAAAAATAACACATATTTGTTTATCTTAGGATTTTAGTCACCTTTGATAGTGAAAAACCAAATTAGTGAAAAACCAAATTAGTGAAAAACAAATACTGAAAGGTTTTGTAAATCTTTCGATTCTAATATGAAATAGCGAGAGATTGTAAAATATCTTTCCCATTCAAACACTTAGAATTATTTTCATGTTTGGGGTTTTCTCGAATGATTTTTAAAAAACTTTCGGTGAAAAATCACAATACTGAAGGTTTTTTACACCTCACTAAAAAACATTTAATAACAAAAAAAATTTCATGTCGAGAGCTTTACCGAAAGATTTATATATCTCTTGGTAAAATCTGTCGGTAAGGTCCTTTTTAACTAGTGTTAGATGTTATAATATTTTTTTATTGTGCTTGGGAAGGCTCTAAATTGTTGTCTAGCTGACTTTCACTCAAAGGCCGACTCTTACTTTTACGGTCGTAGAATTTGTCTTTTCTAGAACATTCTAACCAATAAACAAAATCATAATAAAAAAATTATATATTTTACAACCAGAACTAACAATTATGTATCCTATGTTTAAAATCTATCAAATGAAAAAAAAGTCTTAAAACTGAAATCTAAAATATAATAAACTAATAATCAACTTGCAAAATTACCATAAAACATTATGAATATGTGAGATTAACATCATTTGGTTTTACCTTTTTCATATACTACCCAGTTTGAAAATGTTATATATAGCATGAGTTCTAAACATTTTAGACAATTCAATTCAATAATAATTTTATAGTTTTTATTTATAGCTTCAATATTTGACATCTTGAAGTCAATAGACATTGGAAAAATTATCCTAAAAAATCCACTAAATATGATCTTGGATCTTTGTCTCAAGAGAACCATAGCAAGAGCCTAAAAATTATTAATGTGAATTTAATTAGTTGAGAACTTAATTCATAAGTATAAAAGTCAAAATCCATGGTAAGTTTGTAAATTATTGTTTTGGATAGCACAAATAAAAGTTTGGTCAACAACCAATAATTATTAGTGACGGTAGAATGTTTTTCTTGTTAATGATCAATAAAATGGTACCAACAAATAGTATAAAAAAGTTATCGCTATTAGACATATAATGAGAAGTAATATTTATTTCTTTTGAATAAAACATTAAGAATCAATTGAACAAATATAGTAGGTCTATTCCTATTATTTAGAAAATTTTAATCTATCCTAATTATCAGTAGGTTATATTTTTTAACAATAAAGAATATCTATTAATTAAGCCTAATCAACCTATTTTTCAAATAAAGGTCCACTTAGATATTTTAACCCATCATCATTATGTATACTGAATATTAAAAACCTTAATCACTCTATATGTCGCTTCACTTACGTCTATCGTTCGTCATGCAAAGTCTAGCCAGTAGCCACACCTCGTCCAGCCTCTCACTAATTTTGACTATGATTGCAAACAATCTATGTCGCTTCAGTTTCGTCTCTCCTTCGTCATGCAAAGTCTAGACGGTTTCCCAAACTAACCTAGTTTGTTTATTCATTCCCAAACTAACTTAGTTTACTATTCAAACTCAGTAATTTTTTTTTAATTTTTTACATTTAAAATTCATTATATATAAACTAAATTATTTATATTTTGATATATATTTTAAATTATTATTTTTATAAATTTGATAATTTATATTTTGATATATAATTTAAATTTAATTATTTTTTTTATAAAATTTATTATTTATATTTTAATATATATATATATTTACATTTTAATTATTATTTATATTGTGAAATAAATATTAAATAATTGATAAATACGAATAAAAAGAAATATTTTAACTATAACAATATAATAATTAAATATTTATAAAAACATTTTTAAATTTATCAATTATTTATTAAATATAATAACAAGATTATCATATTTCTATGGTTAAAATATGGTAATCTTGTTATTATATTTAATTAAAAATGTTATTATATTTAATAAATAATTTATAATTAAAAACATTTTATGAATATTTAATTATTATATTGTTATGGTTAAAATATTTTAAATTTATTTGTATTTATCAATTATTTATTTATTAGAATGCTAAAGGGAATATTTATTACACTATATAAATAATAATTGAAATGTATATATATATATATATATATTAAAATATAAGTAATCAAATTTATAAAAAATAATCAAATTTACATTATATATCAAAATATAAATAATCAAATTTATAAAAATCATAATTTAAAATATATATAAAATAAATAATTTAATTTATATAAATAATATTTTAAATTATATATCAAAAATATAAATAATCAAATTTATAATAATAATAATTTCAAATATATATCAAAATATAAATCATTTAATTTATATAAATAATAATTTACAATATATATCAAAATATAAATAATTTAGTTTATATATAATGAATTTTAAATATATAAACAAATAAGTGAGATTATTGAATAATAAACTAGGTTAGTTTGGGAATAAATGAACAAACTAGGTTAGTTTGGGAAAGTGAACGCCAAACAAGGTTATTTTGGGAAACCATCCTGCGAAGTCTAGCTTGTAGTCACATCTCGTTCAACCTTTCACTAGTTTCGACTATGATTGCAAACTCTTTTCTCGTCCGCATTCAATCTTAGGTTCACCACAACATGTATGAGTTGTGTATCTGTTTCTGGTAAGATATCTTTATGATTCTTTTCTTCCTAGAGAGTATTATGGGATTGCATGTATACACTACAAACTATTCTCCAAGGTGATGTCCACCGACAATGGTACATAACCCTATTGTCTTCAAAAGTATACAAGACACATCATTGGATGTTTAACTACCTATAAAAATTATCGATAAGGAACAACAACTTGTTAACTGAGTGATGATGCAAGAGGTTTGAGCTAGAATGCAAGGAATTAATCATTTTTTCCAATGATGAGTTATCTTTCGGGATGTAGGCAATGTGGAGATGAGTAAAGAATTCTAATTGAGTGATATTTCCCAATTTATGTCAGTGTTAACCCCCTTTACTAATGGTGAGTGATATTCTTTTATGTTTCACCTTAACAACAAGAACTCATATTCATTATTTAGACATGTTACTTAATTTTCCTAAAAAACAAAACTACAGTAAACCATTATGTGACTACTATATATGTAATTCATGTATGCATTATAGATAAAATAGTCATTTACAAGTATGATATTTTTTCAAAACAAGAGGAATTTTACTAAAAGATTAATAATGTTTATTTTTTTTATCTCTTTTCTAACTAATCTTTTTAAATACTTTCTTACCTAATTTAAATTATGGTCATGTTTGATTAGAAATTTGTAGACTATTGCCTCAAAATGCAAGCGAATAAATTTTATTTTACATTAGTTTTTTAGTGCAATTAATGAAGTTATGAAGAACTATTTTCCCTATTTATGGTGTTGTATATATTTTTTAGTTTGCAATTTCCCCAAGAATTGATTAATCATACATTAAGAATTATAGAAGTGTCCTTAGGCACACAAATCTCTTTAATATTTTCAATCAAATATGTCAATATTTACTATTCTTTGTGATTCAACTTATTTGTCGTAGATTGAAGTGAGTATGTGTTCTACTATATTCCTCACTATAGACACTCATTTTTTTTCCTCCATCTTATATTTTCTAAATAATTATTTTTAAAATAATTAAATTTTTGTGAATAGTTCATTTCAGATTTTAATAAGTTAATGTGATAATTAACATAAGTTAAGCAAACACAAAAGCTTTTATCAATTTTTTGAGAAAATAACTTAGTTCTATTTCATTAAAGAAACCCAAAAGTGTGGGAGAATCCAAAATGACTCGTGTGGGAGAATCTAAAATGAGTCATGATCAATGCTAAATAAACACTAGTTTTTATTAAATGAGTAAAAGATAGAAAACATACAAAACCTACAACATTAACAGTCTCATTCAAATGAGAAATTTTATTTTTGACTAAACTACATTGTCTTCTAACGTTGTTATTCATTTTCATGTATGTAATTTCCTATTTCTTTTGTGAATATATTATTTCTCAGCATCAACGTCAACTTTTTCTTACAGTTCATTTGAACCTCTATTTTGTCTTTACGTTTTCTTTGTTTGTAAGTGATGGAGACAATTCGAACACCATTCTTTTTCTTCTTTTTAATATACTTTTCCACAATTGGGATTGTATTGTTCCTCCTCACTCTTCACCTTTGTTATTCTTTACTTTCTTCTTTTGTTTGTTCTTCTTCCTTGTCTTTAGTTTGAACTTCTTCAGCATTCTCTATTTCTTCAATTTCATTGCTTCTTCCTTCTCTGATTCTTCCTTTCTTTCTTCCTCTACATTTTCATCATTTTTGTCTTATTTATCAATGTCATTGACTTCCACAAGATATGCTTCCATTAATGATTCTTCCATTTCATTTCCAACTTTTCCACTTCGTGATTTTTAGGATTTTCTACTCTTCCTCAATTACTTTTACACATTCAGTACTACCATGTTGGAAACTATTGTAGAAACACATGTTTGACCTATATTTAAGGAATTTATTTATTTAAATTCACCTTAAATAATAAAATAAAAATGTTTTTGAAAGAAAAATGTTTTTTAATTATAAATACGATTTCTTGAATTTTATTTATTTATTTTGGATAATTAGACTTTATTTATATAATTACTAAATTCATTATGTTGAAAGGGTTTAATTATTTAAATAAACTTAGATATAAGATTAAACAAAATATAAAAAAAAACATTGAAAACGTTTTTATATATACATTAACTTTACATGTTTTAATTAATTTGATTAGAATTGTTTCTTCTTTTTTTCTTCTTAAAAATAGGAATAATTAGATTTTTTTTATTATATTTAACTATTTATTAAATACAATCTTTTTGCTTATAAGACTAGGTTTATTGCTTTCAATATAATATTTTCTTTTTCTTTCTTATTATTAATTAGAATATTAGTAAGTTTAATTAATAATTTGTTTTTATTGATTAAAAATGCCATTTTGTAGGGACATTATCCAAGACCAAAAGAAGGTAGAAGTCCCGTGAGTCAGATAAAAAAAGAATTGGTCTTTTTGAATTATTAATTCAAATGAACAAAAAATACATCAAAACATGAAATTCTTTAACCCCATGGCCAAAATTGACAATTGACATTAGTGACATGTCAATTGGAAATTTCTCACTTTTCAATATTTTGACATGTTAAAAGGAGAATTATTCCTAGGAAGTTGTAGCTGGGCGTAGGGCCCTACCCTAGAGTTCCCTATTTAAACACAACCATGTCATTGTAGGGACAACTTTTCTCTTCATTAATGGATGCCCCTAGGCTGCCAAAACTGAAACTCTTTTGCTCACACCTCAAGGCTGCCTAATTTAAAACCACCCTAAGAAAACACCACAAGGTCAAGTCGCAAGTGCTCCTTGTATGCTTCTTGAAATCTCCTTTATCTTTGTCTTGAACATTTTAATAAATGTATTTGTCTTTGTCTTTTGATTTGTTCATATATTTACATGATCCTCATTTTCCTTTGGTTTAATTTATTGAAATTCACTGTTTTAACATATGAAAATTAACCAAACATGTAAATAAATTAAATAAAAAAATCAGAAACTAAATGAATCAAGGGTCTCTTGACCTAAAATTATTTTGAAAACCAAAATCGGCTATTGAGTTGGCCATTTGGGGTGATTCTTGGCCAAAGCCTTCAAGTTCACCTTTGAACTTGAACTTTCTAGGCTCCAGCATTTAAATTTTATTTTGAATGTTTAAGCTCGTATAAATTTAATTTTAAACTTAAATGAAGGCCACTTGACCAAGAATCATCCTATAAACCTAAAATCTAGCCAAAAACAAAAAAAAAATTGTTCTCTATTCTTTGATCTTGATTTCTTAACGTTAAATTTACGATTTTCTTCTATAAAATTTTTATTTGTAAGTTACTAACGATTATGCTGAGTTTTGTTAAATTTGGAGTCGATCTAGACCACCATATAGTTAGATTTCTAGGGTTAGGTTAGAAAAATCGAAAAATAACCAACATTTTGCTATAGCAGCTGTTAGGACCGAAGAAATGTACCCTAGAGCAAATAGAAGTTGCACCCGAACGAGAAAATGTACCCTGAAGCGAGCATGGATGTCAGCAGACCAAAGATCTCTACCACGCGCTAAAGTTTAAAACCTTCCCGATGCTTCCTGACACTTCCCGTGCCTGACTAGGTTTTTCGACACACTAGACCAAAAAAGCTTACCCCAAGCACGCTACTGAGGAAGACCGTTCTCTCCCCTACTGACGCATATAACCGAGAGGATCCATCCATCTATTGCTCGTTTATCATCCAACCGAGATACTTAGCCCTTTTCTTAGTTTCCCATCACTTCCGACCGAAGGAGGGATTCGGTAATAGTTACTGTTGTTGGTTTCCATCCGATTGAGCGATGGAAACCCCATGTTAGTTTTTTCGGTGCACCGACTTATAAATATCCTCTTAGGTATTTTATTCACCCGATAGCTAGCCTTGATAGTTTGTCACTTTTTTCTGATGCATAAGACCAAGATGGATACTCGGGCATTGTTTTCTGCACCCAATGTTGATATGCTACTCACTTAGGACCAAGGAAACAAAAAACATGTTTCTCGCCTATGACTGACATAAGCTTTCTACACGGTAGGACCATGGTTTATACACCGACTAAGGAGCCAAAGCACGTTGTTCACTAAAGAAATGTACATGTTGCACCTTAGGATCGAGGATTGATGCTTGCTACATGCTAGGACCGGTGACCAAAGACTACTGAACCATAAGATCGAGGAGAAGAGCTGAAGCACACTATTGAACGATTATCGACGCTTGCTATACGTTGGGATCGAAGACCGAAGACTTCTGCACCTTAAGACCGAGGGGAAGAGCTGAAGCATGATGCTGCCGAGGATTTCCGTACCTGCGGCACGCTAATGACCGAGGATTTTCGCACCTGTTGCACACTAGTAACCGAGGATTTCCGCACATGCTGTACACTTAGAACCGATGTTTTGCACCTTGTTGTTTCTATCTCGACCACGACCGAGAAAAAGACCCACCAAACATCCGACCGAGCAACTGCATGGCACTTCGATTTGATGGGAGATTTTTTGATCACGGAGGCTAACCATGGTCCCTTTGTATATTTTCTTTATATATTTCTACATTACTCTAGGTTTAGATTTATTTTTAGTTTTATTAGTTTTTCTTGATATAGTTTGTGGCTTGCTTTATTCTAGGGTAGCATAAAAATATAATCTAAAATGTAAGTGTACGAAGTTTTAAAATGGCCAAGATTAACTAGTAGAGAACTTTGGGGCGTTGTGGAACCTAATCGTTTAATAAAAATTATTTTTACATGGATTATGTGGATCTCAAAACATTATAGAGGCAAAGAAAAATGAAAGTTATTACATGTGAAAAGTAATAATGTAGCATGGAATATAATTTTAATGAAAAATAAAATTTATATAAACTCTATAATTATTAAAATATGTATTCATTTGTAATTTCACACTTATAAAATATCATTAATTGTATTATGCACTTTACTATATAATGTTTTCTTTTAATCATTTCATTTGATCGACTGGAGGAATGAGCATTGCAGATTTTATGATGAAAATGCGTGATGGTAACTATTTAAGGTATACTCATAACTAACATCTTATATTTTATAATAATATATAACTATTATTAAACATACTTGTATCGTTCTCAACTATTATGACTGTCTTTCGAAAAATCATAATTGACTTCAAACTACATTGGAGATGCGAAGTGCATTGTTAATGATCACAGGCCTATAAAATGTCCAAATTATAAGTTTAAAGATTCAGATATAGAAACATTAGAAACTAAATTTAGACAAACAAATTCATAAATGTAGTCAATAGTAATTGTATGCATATTATTTCACTCTTGTGTTTTAAAGGTTTTTTCTTCTAAAAGATCTTTCGTATTAACCGGTTTCTATTCGAATATCTCATCTTTAAGGGAAGTTCATACAATCCAAAAATTGTTTTGTCTCATATATTAACTCTCATTTCGTGTATCCCCATGGAGGGTACACAATGAAAGAATTCAATGGTAGACACAATCTCGGTACACATTTTAGGAAAAAAGATTTTTTACGAATGTTATGCTATAGAATCCCTTGGTTTAACGTCCTCATGAATCTCATAAAAAGTAGACAGAAAGACTATCATTTCGAAAGTTGTCATGTCTTAGTGATGAATAATTGAAATAGAGTTATATAGCTTATATATTTTTCATTTAGCCCATATATGTTTTAGATTAGTACGTATTGAGATGTAATAAGCTAATTATCTTTGAGAGTCACTACTTCAGTGTACTTCACAAAGAAACTAAAGTAAAAATAAGAGATTAATTTTTAAAGGTTTGGTGTTTGGATACGCATTAGGAAAGAGTCTACAATGTTATGTCATATGTGCATGTCCTATCGGACAGTCTCTACTCGAATATAATTGGACATTATTGTTTGAAGGGATTGTTACCCATGCATTCTAAGTTCATAACTCTTTCGCTTTTGTGATTATCCTATATAGTGTCTAATCCAAGGATCTAGTCATATTTCTTTGTTAGAGATTATTTTGAAATTGGAACTTTAAGGCCAAAATTTAACCTTAATAAAGTTCATGGTATTTTGACGTGAAAGAATAGTCTAGTGGATGATATAATTTCAAATTATTTAAAATAATTCAAAATTGGAAATTAAGGGTTAATATTCAACGTGGAAAGAATCTGGAGGCCAATTTGGACGTGAACAGATAGTCTAAGGGCCACATAATTACGAATAAAATAAATAAATTCATAAAGGCGAAATGTAAATGCTATGGGATTTAGAGGGTTGATTTGGACAAAGCGAAGAAGTTTGGGGGTCTACAAAATCGGAAAATATGGAAAAGGTGCTTCAATCATCGCCTTCGTCTTCCTCCCGTAAATTACCTTTTGCCAATCTTCGATGTTAGAGGATGCTTGGTATGTGGTTTCGTACTCAGGAATGGGAAAGGGAATAAAAACGCTTATAATAAATAAATATATAAAAAGTCTATGAAGATATTATAAAATTATAAATCATTATTATTCTTTTTATTAAAATAAAACTTATTCCTATTCTTAATTAAGAAGGGATTACATTTATATAAGATTATCATTTTAGACATTGATTGATTTTATGGAGCAGTTACACTTTTCCATTTCCTCATATTTTATTTATTTTTTTTTATTTTCTTATTTTTATTTTTCTATTTTTATTTTTTATATTTTATTGATTTCTATCTTCCAACATATTCTATGTCCTCATCTATTATCATAAGTAGTGTGTGATGAGTTCTTCATTGGTAAGATGAAATCAGAATCCCGGCGGCAAATCCATCGTCAACTCTTCATTCTTTCCTCCAATATAAGAAGAATCAATATCCGCCTCCATCCCTGATAAAACTAAAATATTAGGATCTATAACAAACAAAGAATTAATTCAATTAATTAAAAGAAAAAGAAAAACACACCACAGTTTCACACAAGCTAGAAATTTTTTAAAGCTATTGAGATTGGTTGAGAGAGAAGAAGAATACACTTGATAACAGAACTGGAGATCTCTTTATATATAGAGTTTTATGGGGAGAGAGAAATAAAAAAATAATATTAAAAAGCAAGTAAATATTTTAATATAAGATTTTAACACTTTAATAAAAAAATATTTCTTTATTTTAATCCTTATCTGTATGTGACTTTCTTAACACTGGATAAGTTTGACTTGTGTATCTTCTTATCTATTGGCTGACTCTATCTCTATTTCTCCAACATCTGTCAATTTTTCATCTTCATTCCTAACAAAAAAAACATTATAAGTAAAGTTTGATCAAAATCCAATCCACATTCTTTGTTAAATGTCTAATTGGTGCAACACATTTGAGTATATTTGTTTTCATGATTCATCATCTCGGCTTCTTGTCTTCTCAAAGTATATAACATTTTGTTTCTATCACAATTGTAGACCATTTCTCAAAACCACATATATGTTATAGTAAATGTTTGTCTTATGGACGAACTAATCATACAGGCCAAGACAATATCTTGGAACTCTATGTTATGCATACACTTGTAAACACTGCCCCTCGTAACCTGGCTTAGAATATGGTCTTGCGCCGAGGCTATCGAGGTCAATGCTTTAGAATTAGCTGCAATATGCTCCTTAATAAATTCCATTTCATTAGAGATGGATGCAATACTCTATTGTAGAGGCGCTATGGTGTCCTGGATTAGACTACGAAGATCCACCGTTGCTAATGATGACTCTTTAGGAGAATGAGGAGCCAATTATTCGAGTTGGGAAACGATTGGTTGAATCTATAAACGAGTAACCTGTCCACTTTCTTGAATAACATTCGGCTTTGGATCCTTTGAATATGGAGAAGAACGAGGAGAAGGCACCTGAATTAGTGCTTGAGATAAGCAGTCGACCTGTTGAGTCTCTGCACATATATCTTTGATAATCCAATTACTGCTACAGAGAGTGATTGGATACAGACAGAAGGAGTTGATGCTCGGTCGGGAGGAATTGCTGCTTGGTTTGAGAAAAGGGTTTCTCGATAGCTAGATTGAGTTGATGCTCTGAATTTGAGGATATCTACTACGCGTCAGTAGAGGAAGACAGTTGTTTAGCATCTTTGGTGAACTGTTATTCAGCAATAATGGAGAGTTGTTGTTGTTCACCTATAGCAGCTTGACTCAATATCATGTATGAAAGACATGGTTATTAAGCTAAATGAATTTAAAGTCTGTTGCAACCTTTCGTTAACTCTGGCATCCAACTAAGCAGTTTTCTCTAAGGGATCGTAATTGGCCTGTCTTTGGTGCAGAATTGGGTGTAAGGCACCTCCTCTAGCGTTGATAGCCACCAATTCTCTCATTTTAGATGCTTCCTGAATGTCTTTAGTGCAAGACCACTTCATGATTGATTTCTCCATAAATATCAGAGCCTTAAACTTTAGATTAGGATTTGCGCTTGGAAGGAATTCAGAAAACATATGGTCGAGTCTTTTAGTGCTCCAGTTGTCGAAGAGTCTCAGCATCTCCAATGATGTGGTCTTAACCTCCTCCATAATCAGATCGATGTTTATTTTCACTAAGGTGGGAGCTTCTGGGACAAAGACTGTAAGGTCTTTTTCTTTTCCTACAACCTCGGAAAGTTGTGCAACAGTAGGGACAAGTTCCCTAAAAACAATACCTCTAACAGCTAGAACCCTTCTTGAAATAGTCGTTGGAGAGACGGCTGATATAGGGACAACTGCTTTTGGAGTTGCTGCTTTTGGTTGTGCTGCAACAAGGCTAATAGATATCTGGACAGCTAGTGTTTCAGCAACCTTGCCAGGAGACACAATAACTAGTGTTTCATCAAGGCCCTCAATAGGTTACCTTAGGAGTTTCCTCAAATTCCTCCAATATTCCCTTCTTGGTTTAAGAGACAGTCTCCATTGACTCTTTGATTGATTCAAGGTTCTAGATGTTTAAGCTTGCAGTCGACTCCTCAACCACCAACTTCCTTCTCTTCCTTGGGGTTGGGCATCGAGAGAGGGAAGAACGCTTGGAAAGGGTAGTTGATTGTCTGCTCGTCTGTTGAGCAGATGATTCAAGGCTGGTTTCCTTGACCCATTTCATCCTGAAAAAGTAATTGCTGACCATTCTGCTGGTCATAATCCTATTGGGGTGGACATTTACTCCCTTGCTTACGTTCACTTGTAGGTGTTCAAGTAGTCTGCTGATCTGCACAAGGAAACCAATGTGCTACTTATTTGAAAGCATTACCATTGTCACAAGGGTTATGAAAAGAATCGATGACCAGTTGATAGGCATGCCTTTGGTGATGGCCACCATTATTGCAAAACGGTCTTGAGTATATACATCGAAGGACCCCTACCTTCCCCTAGAGAGATTTCGAAATAATGTCATTAAGAAGAAAGTATTATGGCCACAAAAGCTTCTTATTTCCATGAGTCTCAACAGGATGGGAGACGTCTGAAAAGACCGTTTGTATTTCCGTGATAGAATCGGGCAGAATCTGGTCGAAAATCGTGAGCTCTTCCGGTGGAAGCTCAAAATATTATGCGAACAACTCTTCTGATATAGAAACCTTAGCGCCTTTCATCGTTCCCTAAATAGTGTCTTCGACTATCTTTGTAGAAGAAATAAACTTACAAACCTCGAGTTCGTGAATAGAGAAAGGTCTCCTATGAAATTTCCTAAATCTGGAAGCTTCTAAGGTTCGAAATATTGCCACCATCTTCGGCATCCCTAGATTATAGACAGATTCATTGTTTACCTGCATAATATTTTGTGTAAAAGAAGCCATTTCAGATTTTGAAAGAGAAGATGAAGTTATGATTTGAGAGGAATAAGATAGACAATTTTAGTGATTTAAATCACAAATGGGAATATGAATCGTTTTAGGCGTGTTGGTCACACTTTATAGAACATGACAGTCACGTGTCTTCATGTTATTTATTTTAAAAAAAATATTTATTTAAAAAAAATCTAATTCCCCCTAAATTTATGCAATAATAATTAATTTAGATCTAGAAGACCTAAAATATTTCTAAAGTAAGAAAACTTAGTTTTGGGGAATGCCTTTGTGAAGATATCAACCAATTGTTGATCGGTTGGCACGTATTCCAGCCGAATGTGCTTCTACGCTATATGATCTCGAATGAAGTGATGTCGGATGTCGATATTCTTTGTCCTTGAGTGCAACACTGAATTATATGTTATCGCGATAACGCTGGTGTTGCCATAGAAGATCGATGACTCATCTGCCTGAATATCAAAATCTCTCAGTTGTTGTTGAATCCACAACAACTGAGTGTAGTAGCTACTTGCGGCAAAATATTCTACTTCTATAGTAAACGTGGCAATAGACGTCTGTTTTTGCTAAATTAAGAGATCAGACGATCACCAAGGAACTGACATGTTTCACTAGTACTCTTCTGATTAATCTTGCAACCTACATAGTCTACATCATAGTAACTAATTAAGTTGAAACTGGAATCCTTCGGATACCACAATCCAACACATTGAGTTCCCTTCAGATATTTCAAAATATGTTTAGTATCTATGTAATGAGATTGTTTAGGATTAGCTTGAAATCTTCCACACACGCCGATAACAAACATAATATCAGGTAACTTGTTGTTAGATATAACAAAGACTCAATTATTTCTCAGTAAGATGTTATATCGACATCTTGACCTCCTTCATCTTTGTCCAGCTTACTCGATGAGTTAATGGGTGTTCAAGAAGCTCAGCAGTTCTCCATACCGGATTTCTTTAGTAATTCCTTGTATACTTCGCTTGATTAATGAAAATTCCAACTTCAAGTTGCCTAACTTGAAGTCCAAGGAAGAACGTCATCTCACCCATCATACTCATCTCAAACTTGTCTTGCATCAGCTTAGAAAACATTTCACACGGTTTGGGGTTAGTTGACCCAAATATGATATCATCCACATAAATTTGTACAAGTAATATATGTGAATCTTTAACAAATCTAAAAAGTGTTTTAATAACTATGCCGATAATAAAATCATGCTCAAATAAGAATTTAGTCAATCTATCATACCAAGCTCTAGGAGCTTGCTTAAGTCCATATAAAACTTTATCTAATTTGAAAACATGATTAGGCCATTTTATGATTTTGAAAACCAGGAGGTTGTTCAACATAAACATATTCATTAAGTATATCGTTTAGAAAAATACTTTAAAATTTTTGAAAGCAGCATAAGTTAATTAAGATTATAATAGCTTATAGATGTCAAACTTTGTTTCTTTCAAATTGATTAAGTTCTTCTTATATAGCATTATTCCAATCTGGATCAAGCAATGCTTCATCTACTTTCTTATGTTTAATTTGAGAAATAAAAGTAAATTTTTAAATTCATCCATTAGTTGGATCCTGGTCCTAAGAGGTGCAACTGGATTACCAAAGATTTATTCGTGTTGGTGGTTTTTGTTCCATTTGAAGTTAGATCCCAGAGGGTTAGCTGTCTGATTAGTTATTTCAGCAACATCCATACTGTTAGTTGCCTGCTGATTTTCAGTCTGACTGTCTAGTTGAACATCAATCGGGTCAGCTAGCTTATAAGACGGGCAATTTCTGTTGACCTGAACTTCATCATCACTATCAGATTTGAGGTTGGTAGCTTCCAATCTGTTAGACACTTCAATAATTTTATTAGAGTTATTTTCAACAGATTCATCAAATACAACATGAGTAGATTCTTCCACAGTTAAAGTTTGTTTATTAAAAACTTTATAAGCTTTTCTAACTGAAGAGAAACCTAACATTATGCCAACATCTGCATTGGCATCAAAAGTAGTCAAATGAGTTTTGTCATTGTTATGAATAAAACATTTATAGCCGAATATCCTAAAATATGAAATTTTATAAACTTTGCCATAGAAAGTATCATAAGGAGTTTTATTAAAACGTTTATTAATCATTGATCCGTTTTGAGTGTAGTATGCTGTGTTAATGGCTTCTGTCCAAAGTTTTCGAGATACACCAGAATCAATTAACATTGACCTATCTACTTCCTTTAGTTTTATGTTCCTCCTTTCAGTAATACCGTTTTTCTGTGGGGTTATGGCACTAGACAACTCGTGTCTAATACTAGATTCCTCAAGGAAAGAAGATAGATTCTTGTTTGAAAATTCAGTTCCTCAGTCACTTTTGATTTTTATAATACTTAAAGATTTTTCATTGTCTTCTCAGAAGTTTAATTAGATTAACAGCAGTTTGATCCTTAGATACTAAAAATACTACCCAAGTAAACCTAGAGTAATCATCAATTATGACCAAGTATATCTCGTTCCCATAAACGGGTTACTGGAATTATATCAAACATATTCATGTCCACTAATTGTAGACACCTATTATATTGGATATTTCCTTTATTTTTAAAAGTTGATCTGACCTGTTTGCCCATTTGACAAGTTGGACAAACCTTATCTTTATTAAATTTTAGTTTAGGAATGCCAATTACAAGATCTTTTGAAAAGATGTTGTTAATTGTTTTAAAGTGTAGGTGATTTAGTCTTTTATGCCACAACCAATTTTGATCATTTTTGGCAATCATGCATACAGGATCGGATGTTTTATTCTTCCAATTTATCTTAATTGAATTTTTTATTTTTATTTTGTCACCAGGATGTTCATCTTCTGCTGATTTTTAACTAGACAAGCATGCTTTTGAAAACCTAATGTGTACCCATTATCACACATCTGACTAATGGTAATCAATTTATAACATAGATTTTCCACTAATTAACGTGGACACTCTTACTCTTACCCACGGTATTACTTTTACTGTTATCATCGAATGTGATTTTTGGTCATGTGCTTTTAGTTATGTCTGTCAACAATTGGTTGTTGCCTGTCATGTGTCTTGAGCAGCCGCTATCTAAATACGAAATGGAGTCTTCTAGGCAGTTGTCTTGATATACCTACACATATATGTAAACACTGTTTATCCCCCCCGGTCTATGTCCCGTTCCATAGATTATCACGTGCTTGTGAGACACGTGGCAATATAGAAGGACTACCGCAAGCAGCTCGAGGTTCAATGATTTCAACCTTGGTTTGCGTGTCAGACATCTTTTAAAACGAAACATTTAGTTTTTAAAAGATTTTGAAAATACCTGGAGCGGTAAGAAATTAATTATGTAAAATAATTAATCTTTTGTTCAAACATTAATAATTTAGGAGACTAAACAACAATTTAACCTGACCCGATTTAAATTAATTAAACATAATCAATTTAAAGATTATTCATTTGAAAATCAGAGTCGCCAAGAGATTTTATGAAAATAAATAAAATGATACGTGTACAAACTTATTTACACCAGAGTTTCTGAAAGAAGTGGTTCGTTGTTTGTTTATGTTCGGGAAAGGGCTTTCGCGCTATGTCCTCTACGCCCACATAAGGACGGTTTTCAAAATCCTTCTAAAATAGACAAAGTCTGGCTTTTATAAATCTAATTATAACATTCCTTATTTAAAATTAGTAGTCTAGGGGTCCTAAATGAGTATAAACTTTAAATAATTGTACAAAATTATTTAAAGGAGGTGTGTACCTGTTGCTTTGGGGTTCAAATTTAACAAAACCTGAAAATATTAGAAAAATATGTTAGATAGTATAACCAAACAAGACCTAGAAAAAGAAAAATACTTTGGAAAACATCCCAGAGAACCTTGAGAGTTACTTTATGACCTTGAATATATCATTTTTTAGAAAATGGGGGCTTAATTCCCGAATAGTTTTGGATTTTTGAAAATTGGAACCAAACGGGCCTAAGGATTAAACCCTAGGTTCGAGTCCGATCTTGTCAATTTGGGCTTAGTAAGGTTGAAGAGGTTCAATTTTGAGTGAGGGTTCGGACTTAGGCCTAGGGCTATAATGGTCTTAGGCCAAATGGGGGTTTGATCCTAGGCTAGGGCTAGGGTTTGGCCTAGGCTAAGATGAGGCTAGGTTTAATTGTTGGTCCTAGGTTAGGTTTCAAGGTCAATTCTAGGTCAAGTGGCAAGGTTTGTCCTAGGTTAATTTGGTCTAGGCTAGTTTTGTCGGCCCTAAGACAACTCTCTCGGTCGGGTGGCACGGTCCTGGGCGGTTTCCTCGGTCGCGCGGCTCGGTCCTGGCCTGTTTTTCTTGGTCCGAAGGCAAAATTTCAGGGCCTAGTGTTCTTGTTTTGGTCCGAAACTTCAGAAGGCCATAACTTTTGATTGGGATGTCCAAATCACAATCCGTAAGTTTCAGTAGGTTCATATGATCATGAAGAACAAATACCCTAACATAAATCACGATTTTGAATATCACAAGTGGATCAATTTTAAACCACCATTTCTAGGTCAAATTTTGGGATCTTTTAAATTAGGCCATTTCAAGGCCTGATTTTTGTTCCATTCGCTTTGAAATGATGAATATAGTTAATTCAAACCAAAACAAGAACATCATTACATCATTAAAATTATTTTTAAAGATTGACTCAAAATCTAACTTTTTTTCAAAAACCAAATTTGATCAAACCTGATCAAAAGGGTGAAACAGTTACTTGGAAGTCATCCCTACATGTTAAGAATCATGTAGAGCTACTAATTGAATCAACAAATCCAACTTAGAAGCAAGAACATGAAATTTCAAAATCTAGATTTTTAACTTTTTTTTCCAAAATTTCAATTTGATCAAACATGATCAAACCATGATTACAGTTACTTATAAATCATCTAATCATGTATACAAACATGTAATACAACTAATTGAACCAACAAAATTTGATTATAAGCAAGAAGTTAAGAACACAAAGTTTTAAAATTCAAATTTTCAAGCTTTTTTCTCAAATTTCAATTTTGATCAAACATGATCAAAACTTGATTACAGTTGCGTGAAAATGATTCAAACATATTTATAAACACATATAACAACAATCTGGATCAACAAATCCAAGTTTAAACCAAGAACACAACATTTCAAAAAAAAATCAAATTTTCAAACTGATTTTTGCAAAATTCTGTTCTAGGTTAATTTGATCGGTTTTTTTTCCACAAAAAGCTTACACATGATATATATAATGATTCTCTACAAAGAAATCACACAATAAAGCATAAAAACACGACCAAAGTGATCAAACAAGAAATTTTGAAGAAATTCAAAATTTTCAATTACAAATCAATATTCAACGCTTCTGGAATCATACCAACAGCTGGAAAACATTCCTGGGAGTTGCTGGAAGTGATCTAGAAGCCTGGATGGAAGCTTGGCTCGCTGGAGAAAGTTTTGAAAAAAAACTGTTCTTTGCCGGAATTTGTAGGTCTTCAATCAGATTGAATTGATGTGTAATTCTTGGTTATTGTTTGATGAATTGGTACTAGGATGGTAGGAGAGTATTTATAGGTTGAACTTTTGCAGTTAAAATTAAGATTATACAATAAAATGTTGATAATAATTTTTGGAACTGACATTTTTTTTTTCTTTCAAATATCTAATTCAGGTGTTGATTTATATCAAATAATATAACTTAATTAAACTCAATTTTATAAATTTATTGACATTTTTCTTGCCCAAACTCAAATTTAGCTTGAGATTCAATTTTTTTTAGAAAAGGTAAATTATAATAAAAATAAAAATTATTTAATCATAACAACAAAACATGATATGAAAAAATTTTAAAAAAATAAAAAAACAAGTAAAACGGTTTTATCGATTTTATCGAGCTCGTAAATCCTCAAGAAAAACGATTAACTCCCCGACAGACTCTACTTGTTTTCCTGAACTAATTTAGAAAACGTCAAAATAATAGTATTATGAATGATACGTATCGGACGACTACATTCATTGAAAGTTCGATAATTTCTCTCCTATCTAATAAATCACCAAAAAATATTTGGAATGTTAACCCAAATATGTAGGTCTGTCATATTAGTCACATCAATCCAAATTTTTAAACAACTACCCAAAGACTCGGGATCACCCAATAAATCTAGCAAAAAAGACTCCAAATACTAGTCACCATCGAAAATGCAAAAGTAAGCGAGTTACTGATTCAACGTCTTTTTGTCACATACAACTAATAATAATATAATTTTTTTCATGCATATATCATCCGTTAAAATTCCACCATAAATAATGCTTCATCCAAAGAACGAGATTATACATTAAATCTTCAACTTCCAATGTTTTTCCTAACAAATTTTATATGAAATCATCTTAGCGAACAACTTATAGTAATGCCCCAAATATAAATTATCAATATCTTGACAACGCATAATATCTTGTTCAGACGGTGACACTTGATTGTGTCATATCAAAACTAAAATTCCATTAAGTTTAATCTCCTTTTATATCTAATTCGGCTAGCGAAACCACTAGATTGAGAATCCAACATGTTCTTAATTGTGACATTTATACATATAGCAATGGAAGCAAACTCAAGATAAATCGTAGCTAGACTTTTGACACTACTACAAATGTTGTCCCAAAATCTAATCGAAGAACCAATCCCACAATGAATCTAGATTGTTCACGAAAAAAATTCCGCATAGAAAAAATTTCTCACCAAATGTTACACTCTACTAGATAATTAGACATTTTGGTAAACCAATCAATACCAATCATTACCATGCATATTTACATTTGATTAACGATGTTCAAATAATATTCGACTCCATTGCAAATCTACTACACTATTTTGATAGATGAAGTTTATTAAAATAAATAAGATCTTGAATATCTAGACTATCTTAATTTTTAAAACATTTAACCTTATCTCAACTAAATAAATGACAAAACGATATGTTTGATTAGATTCAATTTTATCAAAAATATTATTTTAAATTTGTGTTTTTATATACTGATATGATCCAGATGTTTTATAAAATTTAATTTGGCTAATCTCATATAAAATATAACAGACCTTTAGTCTTACTGTTGAATATTGATTTAATTAACTAACTTTTTTATAATATTAAATAAATAATATTAATGTCGTTTATAAAATATAAAAATAAAATATTTCAAAAAAGATTATTTATTTTTAAAAATATCTATTTCTGACATTTATAACCTAATATCTAAAATAATATTATTAATTGATAATAGCCTTTGTATTAGTCACCTTTGGGATTATAAATTAAATGCCATTATAGTAAATATATTAGACTAAGTCAAAAAATCATTAATATTAATAATAATAAATTACTTTTATATATAATCAGCTTGCTAATATGAACCATCTATTCACATATATTCTCATAATTCAATTCAATGTTTTGGCTATAATAAATTTGTGAAACATAAACCCCCCTACCCAGATTAAATGACATCATTTTATTTAAAATATTATTGGAGTACTGTTGACTTATTTACTTTAATTTGAGATGTTTTTAATTAAAATTAAACTCAAAATCAACTCTTATCACTTAAAATAGGTAGAGTACTAATATGAAATCAAACTATTCTTAGCATAATTATCACATTATTATCATTAAGCTAACACAATATAATCAGTTGATACAACATGTTTTGTCTAATAAAAATGAATGGAATATTGGCTTAAACCATTCCTTTTTATCCTCTATTCTAATTTTTTTCGAGACACTCCTAGCAACATCTTGATAATCTCCATCCTATTACAAGTCATAACCAAATAATGTTAAGACTCTTGATAGTAATCCTCAACACATTTCGATCACATATTTCGTTGCCGACGATTCAAACCAATCATAAGTTTTGTATCATGATCTTGAGCTTGGGAAGATGAAGATACAGCCGCATCCTCGTTTGGATGTTCAATAAGAGGAATATCTTCAACAGCCAATTGTTTCACACCCTTTTGTATGATGTTTATTATGATATTGTATATTTAATAAAATAATAACAATAATAGCTGATCGTGATTTTTTATCATCATCCATATTGGTTTTGGAGTTGAATCAAGGGTCAAAATACCAAAGACCGCCGGAACCCATTTGCACAGCTGACATCGCCGGCCCCTAAAATGGCCGCTGCCCCATTTCCCAGTGCGACAACACCGGGATGTCGTCGTTGCCCATGCATGAATCCTGATCAGACATGCTGACAAACTCTGTTTTCATGGTCTGTTTGTTATTGTTCGGTCTATAGTAAGTCACTGAATTCGTCATAAGGGATTGATCTTGAATGTAGGGCTGATCTGGGTACTGTTTGACCGGATTCATCACGGGGTAAGAAGGTGGCAACGGCGGCGGTGGTGCTAGTGAGAAATCACGATTGATGATGTAATCTTTGATATCTAATTGATTGGTGCCGGATGGAAGAGGAGAGTGTGTTCCAACGACGGCGATAGTTGAATTCATAATCGGAAATAAATATGAGATGGGTATTTTCTTCCCGCCGGCAGTCTTGTGAAAAACCCTACAAATAACCCATTTGTGACTTTGGACTTCTCCTTCGAGACAATATTCATGCATAACCCAGTTTTGTTGAGTTATGGAGCCTACACTTATAATAAACTCTACATTGATAATTAGAGTTTATTGGGTTTTTTTTTAGTTTTGGACTTGGGCCTGACCAAAGTTATTTAAATTTATTACCTGAATGTTTACCCTATAAATATGTAATTATTAAGGGTTTACATTGTTAAGAGAGATAAAGTGTGAGGCAAAAATTTTGTATTCCTTCTTCTTCATAGTGAAATCTGGTGATGTCTGAAGTGGATGTAGCTCAATTTGAGTGAACCACTATAATTCTGTGTGTTCTTGTGTTCTTTTTTCTTGTGTTTTTTATAGATTATTTTCAAGCAGGTCGGATTTGGGAGATACAAATCCTAACAACTGATATCAGAGAAGTTAGGCTAGATCTGAGCATCGGAAATGATGACAAGTGAGAACAGTATAGGACATGGGATTAGAAGATTTGATGGGACAGATTATGCCTTCTGGAGAATGCAGATTGAAGATTATCTCTATGGAAAGAAGTTTCATGTTCTTTTGAGTGAGAAACCAGAGAAGATGGATGAAGCTGAATGGAAACTACTTGATACACATGTTTTGGGAGTTGTCCGATTGACGTTAGCCAAGACGGTTGCTCAAAATGTAGCAAAGGAGAAGACCACTATGGGTCTGATGAAAGCTCTTTCTGATATGTATGAGAAACCGTCTGCTAACAACAATGTACACTTAATGAAAAGACTCTTTTACTTAAAAATGGTTGATGGTACTTCTATCACTACTCATTTGAATGAATTCAATACAATTGTGAATCAATTTCTATCTGTTGAGATTGATTTTGGGGATGAAGTTAGTGCCCTGATTTTGTTAGCATCTCTACCAAATAGTTGGGAACCTATGAGGGCAGCAATTAGTAATTCAGTTGGAAATACTAAACTGAAATTTGTTGAAGTTAGAGATCGTATTCTTACTGAAGAGGTTCGTAAAATTGATTCTGGTAAAACATTCAAAGGTTCTGCTCTGAATGTGAAAAACAGGGGAAGTGGTAATGATAGAAATTTCAACCGAGGTAAGAGCAGATCTATGTCAAGGAGCAGGAGGAGTCAGTCCAAGTCTGGGAGGATATTTGAGTGCTGGAATTGTGGTAAATATGGTCATTTAAAGAGGAACTGCAAAGCACCGAAGAAAAATAGTGATGATAAAAATGATGCAGCCAACGTTGTTACAGAATCTGTCACTGATGCGTTACTTCTGTCTATTAAAGATGTCAAATGGTTATGTTTGGAAGATTAATAAGGTGAGACACATTCCAGGTTTAATGCGCAATTTGATCTCTGTTACACAACTTGATGAAGAGGGTCACAATTTCAGTTGTGGAAATGGTGCGTGGAAGTTGACTAAAGGAGCAATAGTTGTTGCTCGAGGTCACAAAACTGGAACGTTATACACGACTTCAACTTGCAGAGAATCAATTGCTGCTGTAGTTGATGACTCGAAGAACAGTGAGCTGTGGCATTGCAGGTTGGGCCATATGAGCGAAAAAAGGATGAAAATTCTTTTGAAGAATGGACAAATTCCAGAACTGAAGTCTGTTGAACATCAGTTATGTGAAACATGCATTCTTGGAAAACAGAAACGGGTGAGTTTCTTAAAAATTGGGAAGGAACTCAAGAAAGAAAGGATAGAGTTAGTACACACTGATGTGTGGGGACCTGCACCTGTTTCTTCTATTGGCGGATCAAAATACTACGTGACATTTATAGATGATTCGACAAGAAAGGTATGGGTATATTTTATGAAGCACAAGTATGAAGTATTTGCTATTTTCAAGAAATGGAAGGCTTTGGTTGAAAATGAAACAAATCAGAAAGTTAAGTGTTTTAGATCCGATAACGAAGGTGAATATATCAATTCAGATTTCAAAGAGTATTGTGCTATGAATGGGATCAGTTTGGTGAAGACTGTTCCCCGAACACCTCAAGAGAATGGAGTAGCTGAACAAATGAATCGAACATTGAACGAGCGTGGTAGAAGCATGAGATTGCATGCAAGGCTGCCTAAAACCTTCTGGGCAGAAGCTATTAATACTTTTGCCTATTTGATAAACAGGGGACCCTCTGTTCCTCTTGACTTCAGAATTCCTGAAGAAGTCTGGAGCAATAAAAAGGTAAACATTTCTTATTTGAAAGTGTTTGGTTGTTTATCATATGTTCATATTATTGAATGTGATAGGAGCAATCTTGATCCAAAGTCTAATAAATGTTTTTTTATTGGTTATGGTGATATCGAGTTTGGTTATCGTTTCTGGGATAATCAAAATAGGAAGATTATTCGTAACAGAAATGTTATCTTCAATGAACAGGTTCTCTACAAAGATTGTGTTGGGAAGACATCAGATGGTGATTCCAAGTTGGAAGAGGCTAGTATAGTCAATTTGAGAAATTTTTCAGCTGAATATATATCGAATGTCGAAGAAGAACAATGTGTTGTTGAAGATGAAATTGTTGAGAATGTGGCCCTAGAGGTAAATCAGCAAACACCGGTTATACAGTTGAGAAGATCGTCAAGAAATCGAAAACCAGTTGAGAGGTGGTCTCCATCTCTGAACTATATCTTTTTGACAGATAGAGGTGAACCTCAATGCTTTGAGGAAGCAATAAAATCTGATGAATCAGCTAAGTGGGAGTCTACAATGATATATGAGATGGACTCTTTGACGTTGAATCAGACTTTGGAGCTCACTGAGCTGCCAAAGGGAAAGAAAGCACTTCACGACAAATGGATCTTCAGGATTAAAGAAGAACATAATAAAACCATGAGGTACAAGTCAAGGTTGGTTGTGAAAGGATTTCAACAGAAAGAAGGTATTGACTACAATGAAATCTTCTCTATAGTAGTTAAATTGATGACAATCAGAACTATTTTGAGTTTGGTTGTGAAAGAAGATCTTCATCTTCAACAAATGGATGTCAAAAATGCTTTTCTTCATGGTGATTTAGATGAAGAGATTTATATGCGACAACCAGAAGGATTTGAAATCAAAGGAAAAGATGAGCTTGTGTGTAAGCTTCAGAAGAGTCTGTATGGTTTGAAACAAGCT
This sequence comes from Impatiens glandulifera, assembly GCF_907164915.1. NCBI lineage: Eukaryota > Viridiplantae > Streptophyta > Magnoliopsida > Ericales > Balsaminaceae > Impatiens > Impatiens glandulifera. Next base: position 26,424,384 of record NC_061864.1, read on the forward strand.
CCAAGGCAATGGTATAAGAAGTTCGATAGATTCATGAAAAGTAACAATTTTTTGAGGTGTGAAGCTGATCATTGCTTCTATATCAAGAGGTTTGATAAATCGTACAGTATTCTTCTTCTTCTTTACATTGATGACATGTTGATTGCTGGAGCAAGCTTGTATGAGATTAACAAACTCAAGAAAGAGTTGTTTGAAAAGTTTGCAATGAAGGATTTGGGTGCTGCTAAACAAATCCTTGGGATGAGAATTTTTAGGGATAAAGAAGTTCTCAAACTTTCACATGAAGAATATGTGAAGAAAGTTCTTAGCAGGTTCAACTTGTATGATGCAAAACCAGTTACTACCCCCTTAGCTAGTCACTTCAGACTACCTAAAGATCAGTCGCCTTCTATAGAGGAGGAGAAAAATTACATGACAACTGTTCTGTATGCCTCTGCCATTGGTTGTATTATGTATGCGATGGTTTGCACAAGACCAAACATAGCACATGCAGTGGGAGTTGTTAGCAGATTCATGAGCAATCCGGGTAGATAACATTGGAAAACGGTAAAGTGGATACTACGATACTTAAGAGGAAGTAAGAGTCTCGTTTTGTGTTTTCGAAAGTCTAATATGGGTTTGGAAGGATATGTTGATGCTGACAATGGTGGTGATGTTGATAGTAGGAAGAGCACATGATGATATATTTATACTCTAGGAGGTACTGCAATCAGTTGGGTTTCAAAATTGTAAAAGATTGTTGCTCTTTCTAGTTGTGGGGCAGAGTATGTTGCTGTGACAGAAGCTGCTAAGGAAATGATGTGGTTATAACCCTTTTGCGAGAATTGGTTCAAGACTACGAGGGAAGTGTGTTGCGATGCGACAGTCAGAGTGCCATTCATTTGGCAAAGAATCCTGTTTATCATGGCAGGACGAAGCATATACAGGTTTGTTATCATTTCATCCAGTCAGCTTTAGAAGATGGAGTATTAGCTCTTGAGAAGATTCCCGGGAGTGAGAATCCAGCTGATATGTTGACGAAAGTTGTGACAAATGAGAAACTGAAGTTGTGTGCAACTTCAGTTGGTCTTCTTTGTTAAGACACCGAATGGAAAGCCACTACCGATCGAGAGATGATGAAGTTAGTCTCCAAGTGGGAGATTGTTGAGTTATGGAGCCTACACTTATAATAAACTCTACATTGTTAATTAGAGTTTATTTGGTTTTCTTTTTGGTTTTGGGTTTGGGCCTGACCAAAGTTATTTAGGTTTATTATCTGAATGTTTACCCTATAAATATGTAATTATTAAGGGTTTACATTGTTAAGACATAATTTTAGAGAAATAATTTGTGAGGAAAAAACTCTGTATTCCTTCTTCTTCATAGTGAAATCTGGTGGTGTCTGAAGTGGATGTAGCTCAATTTGAATGAACTACTATAAATCTGTGTGTTCTTGTGTTCTTCTTTCTTGTATTTTTTACAGATTGTTTTCAAGCAGGTCGAGTTTGGGAGATACAAATCCTAACAAGTTTGATTTCTCTCCTTTATGAGCCCTACCCATGTAAAAACCAGAGTTTTCTTCATTCCGATCAAGAATTTCCCCCGGAAAATCTCCCTATCTTTCCTGGTTGCTTTCCAGTATCCTTTAACCGTAGCTCTGTTCGTCCTTAAACCAGTCGGATACTTCTTATCCCTCACACAGAAAAGTACCATTCTTTATCCCCATTTTCGCCTTCCTGTCAGAACAAAATTCAATCAAAGAAATCAAATCAAAGAAACGTTTTTTTCTCTCAATAATTGAATGAGGAGAAATGATAAACTCAACTTTGAAAGATCATCCAAAATAAACCCAAGAATTTTACAGGCCAGGTGGGTAGGAGAGAGAAATAAAAAAATATATATAATATTAAAAAACATTTCAGTTCCTTCTGTTCCCTCTTTTCTTCTTTTCATTTTTCATTTTCGGCGATCGGTCTCTTTCTTCTTTGGCGATTTCGTTTTCCGGCATCCACGACTTCTTCTCTTTTCTTCATCGTCGTCTGATTGAAAATAGTAAGTTTTTTCTTCATCGTCGTCCTTCGTGTATCTTCACTTCATTTAGGTTAGGTCTAGGTTCATACTACTTCTCTTTTTTTCAGGCTGGTGTTGGTTTAGGTACATCGTGTGACAAGACTCCAAGATCTTCAAGGACTACAAGGTAAATAAAAAATCTTATCTTTTTATCAACGAATTCGTTTAGCGTAAATGATTTTGATAATCAATATTCTCTTTAGTATTTGATAGGGTTTATCTCCTTTTAGGGTTTAACGACATAAAAGTATTTAGCGTTTAGGTTTTAGTGTTAAACGTTTTTTATATCCATATTAGGTGTACATGCTTATTAATGGCATAAAAGTATTGAGTGATTATGGTTTATTAGCTGCATATTATCCCGAAACCATCATTTCTTGTTCCGAAACCACGATTTCAGATCTTGAAACCCCCAATTGGGGACGAGAAACCATCATATTGTGTCCCAAAATTACCATTTTGGGTCCCGAAACTACGATTTCGGGACGAGAAACCATCATATGAAAAGAAGAAATGATGGTTTCTCGTCCCAAAATGGTGGTTTCGAGACCTAAAATGGTGGTTTCGAGACCTAAAATAGTGGTTTCAAGACACAATATGATGGTTTCGGGACACAATATGATGGTTTCTTATCCAGAAATCATGGTTTCAAGATCCAAAATGATGGTTTCGGGACATAATATGATGGTTTCTTATCCCGAAATTGTGGTTTCAAGACCCAACATGATGGTTTCGGGACACAATATGATGGTTTCTTGTACCAAAATCGTGGTTTTGGGACCCGAAATCGTGCTTTCGGGACCCAAAATCTTGGTTTCGCGACAACAAATGGTTCATTTATTTTCTTATCTGCTTCATAGTTTTTAAATGTTTATTTGCTTCATGGTTCATTTAATTTTTTGTAGAGCAAATAAACGCAAAAAGAATGCGGCCCAAGAAACCAAAGCAGCCCCCCACAACATATTTTTAACGAGCACCTCGTCTTTTGGCATTTTCAATCTTTTTCAACTAATGTCTAATGAACAAAAAGAGGTTGTGAAGTCAATAGACTTTGGCTCTCTTCTATTACTATCGCTTTCAAAATGCCCCAGCGAGATCTCTCGTTATCTAGTGAGAAATTTTGAACCTACTAAATGTGTATTCATCTTACAGAGTGGCCAGGAAGTAAAAATCGAAGAAGAGGATATTCAAATTGTATTGGGTCTCCCCTGAGAGGAGTTGGACATTGTAGAATACGAGGATAACGAGATAGATAAGAAGTTGAAGGCATTTAGGACTCGATGGGGTAACCCGCTTAATGGCACTCCTATAGTGACCGATATGCCAAAGAAAATCACGGAGAACAAAGCAACTGCCAAAAATTTCAAGATAGACTTCGTATTATATGTTGTCAGCTGCTTTCTCTGGTGTGATCACCTAGGTCAACGATCTAGGTATGTCTTAAAAGTTACATATATGTATGGTATATACATTGTTAATAATCCTCAAATCTATTTTACTTACAAGTTTAGGATTCTGAAATCTATTTTAGATGTTCATAATATCAAAAAGTTTAATTGGAGCAAATTTGTACTTGAAGGATTAGTTCAATCATGTGAAAAATGGAATGCGCATGAAAACGATATTTCCAAGGATCACATGCGTTCCTTAATGTAAATCATCACTAATTTATTTTGGTAGTTGCAAATGTAAATGTTTTTAACATACATATGTTTTCAGCTGTGCTACTTGTATAGGGTTAGCAACTCTGAACTCCCAATTGATGAACGCCGATTTCCTATACTGTCATGTTGGAATGTGTTAGACTTTAAACTATAACCGAGCCTTTCAAGTTCTTTAATTCAAGAAACGGGTTCTTGATGATCCAGGCCGATGGTGGAATTCAACACTCAAGCGCAGCAGACATAGAATGAGAAGAGAATTCGAGGTTAAGGAGAGAAGAGCCGAATGTGAGAAGAGAATACCACTAGAATACACCTAGTAGTCCAAGAAGGGGGATGAGGGCCGAGAGATAACTTAGAGCACCAAGTTCCAAAATATTTAATTCATAGCCCCAAAAAGTGGGGTGGACATCATGATTTAAAGAGGCTGAATTACCCAAGAGTATTCGGTTACAACTACTTCCAAAATAACAGAATTCAGTTCAAGAGAAATAAGAGAGAAATGACACAAAACAAAATTATTCAATAAAAAAAACATAAACTGACCCATATGCACACTTGGGCCGAGAGACGGGTGCTGGAAATATTTTCGGACCGAGGTTTTTGATGAGCAGACCGTAACATAATCTCCCCCTTCGAGGTTCGTCGCCCTCGACGAAAAGAACGTGGACTGCTCAGCCTCTAATACGCATCTTCAACTTCAAAACTATTTCTTCGGTCGGGCTTCAGAATATTCAGCAAGCTTCGCCGCATAGGACCGGTCTTCTTAAAAATCTTTCGGCAGAATCGTTTCAGTAGTGGAGCTGGTCGGATCCTCGCCATTCCGCCCATGTCTGGAATTTTTGTGCACCCAAGGTCGAGTTTTTCATTGTTTAGAGCTGACCTTTGTTGCTGCAATGTCTCCAGCGCCCGGTGCAAAAATAATTTCTTCCAACTACGATTAAACTCCATACTTGGCTCAAAAATCCAGGCCAAGTCTTTTTCCCGAACCAGCATAACAGCAGCATCGAATGAGCCATAACTTCTAATTAGATCGTTAGGAATATCTTCCAAGGTCATTGCCGCGAGTGAAACAGTTTGGCCTTCGGGCTTACTCTTTTTTTTGCAATTTGGCAGCAACACTATATTCATCTAAGGTCTTTTCCAGCTGGTTTCCATGCATCAAACTGGCCTGCGACTGAGGAATCCCCTTTAGGACCGTGGTTCTGTCTTGCTTCTCATAGGATAGGGTCAGCTTTTCAAAGTCCCAAGAAGACGGGCCTAGAGTAATCAACCATTCAATTCCCAACACAATATCATATCCGTCCATGGAAATTACCTTCATTTCTGTTTGGTATTCATTGCCTTCCATCGACCACTTTAAGTCTTTGCAAACACTAGAACATAACACATTAGACCCATCGACCACTCTAACCGCTTACACCCTAGTTGCTATGCTTTTGTGGTCTATTTTCTCCAAAATCCTACTATTGATAAAATTGTGGGTGCTGCCTGTATCGATCAGGATCACTACCGGCAGGTTCACAACTTTGCCAAGAATCTAAAGTGTTTGAAAAGCTTTAGAACCGGTCAAGGCATGTAAAGATATGGTTGGTTCATCCCTTGGGCCGAGCAATGAAGGTAGATCATCCAAAACAGGTTCTTGGTCGGGTTCTTGGTCTTCTTGATTGGCCGAGACCATGAATAACTTTGATTTACACCTATGGTTTGGTTGCCATTTTTCATTGCAAGAGTAGCATAAGCCCTTCTTTCGCTTTTCATCCATTGAGGCTGGGTCTAATTGCTTAACATGGCTCTGGTTTGCATTTGAAGAGGACCCATATGATGAATTCTTAAAGTCAGTATTGGTACTCGGCCCGACTGTGATGATATTGGATGGCGTGGGCAACAACGGTGCTTCAGCGCTGTACAAGTTATCGCTGCTCATTAAGGACCGATATGTTGCTTCTTGGACTTTAGCCATGGCCATGGCTTCGTTTAAAGAATCCGAGAATCGCAACCTGATGCAGTTTGCAATTTCCTCCCTTAGACCGGACAAGTAGCAATCTATGACGTACTCCCTTGGCATGCTGTAGAGTTTTTGAGAGATCGACATGTATCGTAGATTATATTCTTGAACCGACCCAACATGTTTTAAATTCATCAGTTGTCTCATTGGTGTGTCATGTATAGAGGGCCCGAATTGAGTCATAAGGTTTCTCTTGAACACGTCCCAAGATAAGGCCTCCATATGATTTCGGTTTTGAAGATATGACCCATACCACATTCTTGCTTCGCCAGAAAAGTGAATGGGGGCGATTTCTAATTTAGTGGCATCCTTAGTTTTGTCCACCCTGAAAAATTGCTCGGCAGATATTAGTCAGCCCTCGACATCCGACCCATAAAACCGAGGAAAATCGACCTTGGTTAGCCGAGTGGGAGGAGCATAGTGTTGGTCGCGGTTCTGGCCAGGGTGCTGGGGCCTAAATGGTGAAGGACCGTGGCAAGAATTATCATCATAGGGTCTGTGGCGGGGTTTTTAAACATTTCCAGATGCCCCTCTCTCAAAGGCTGCCATACGTTCTTCATCCGCATCAAATCTTCGGTCTATGGCAGCTTGCATTGCAGCTGTTTGTTGGGACAGGTTTTCAACAAGGGCCTTGAGCGCATCCATTTCTGATTGCTGGCGAGTTTCTACCGTGTTGAGAATCGGCCAGCTCTGATACCAATATGTTAGACTTTAAACTATAACCGAGCCTTTCAAGTTCTTTAATTCAAGAAACGGGTTCTTGATGATCCGGGCCGATGGTGAAATTCAACACTGAAGTGCAACGGACATAGAATGAGAAGAGAATTTGAGGTTAAGGAGAGAAGAGCCGAAGGTGAGAAGAGAATACCACTAGAATACACCTAGTAGTCCAAGAAGGGGGATGAGGGCCGAGAGATAACTTAGAGCACCAAGTTCCAAAATATTCAATTCATAGCCCCAAAAAGTGGGGTGGACATCAGGATTTAAAGAGGCTGAATTACCCAAGAGTATTCGGTTACAACTACTTCCAAAATAATAGAATTCAGTTCAAGAGAAGTAAGAGAGAAATGACACAAAACAGAATTATTCAATAAAAAAACATAAACTAGCCCATATACACACTTGGGCCGAGAGACGGGTGCTAAAAATATTTTAGGACCGAGGTTTTTGATGAGCAGACCGTAACAGAATGACATGAAGTTGAAGGTTAGGTTAGAAACGGACATGGCAAATAGAGGATTCGGACGTGAAAGCGATGTTGGATGCATTCGACTTCCACCTCTTCAGAACGAGAAGAACGATTGAGGGGAGATCGAGGAGGCAGATGGGGATGGGGGAGAACGAGGAGACAGATGGGGGAGAGAACGAGGAGGCAGATGGGGGTGCCTGAGCATGAGGCAGTAGTTGTAGATATGGCGTGCCTCAGAAGGCAATGCCTAAGAAGGAAACCCCTCTAAACGCAACACCTCTCAACGCATGACCTCAAGATTTTAACTAGCAATTGATTTGCATTGCTAAATTTACACATATGATTAACGAAGCCACACAAAATTTGGCAAAATTAAGTGTCGGCTGGAATACATCGCCATTATATGACAACTCGATCCACATCTTATACAATGTCATGGACAAAGATAAACATTTTATGGATGTCATGCACAAATACATCAAAGATCGAACACCCACTACAGAAAATGAAGATTTAAATGTAAATGAAAAACACCCAAAGTGGTGGTACCCGAAGTGGTGGTTTCAGGTCCCGAAATGGTGGTTGTATCCGAAGAGGAGGTACCCGGAGTAGAAAATCGTTTACAAATGGTGGTTAGTGCTGTAAAAATACCAGAATTGGTGGCTAAAGAAATAAACAATCGGGTAATCAGAAAAAATACCTAACGGAATGCGAAAATTCCAGCACGCCTTCAATCTCCGCATGTGATGAAGAACAAGCTAAAAAATCAATCTTACTTTGACTATGCCCAAGTAGATTACCGAGATGAAATCATTATGGGGTTCATTTTTGCAAATGAAGATGATGAGAACACGAGGTAATTAATGATGTTGATATCTTCTTTGTTAGTTTAATGATGGTTTCGGGTCCCAAAATAATGGTTTCGGGACCCGAAATGATGGTTTCTTATCCTAAAAGGATGGTTTTGAATCCTGAAATAGTAGTTTCGGGACTCAAAATTATGGTTTCTCGTCCCGAAATGGTAGTTTATGTGTTTTCTTCATTATGTGGTTTCAGGAAGGAAGTGATATATGAAACGGAGCATACTTGGATCAACATATGGCATTTTCAATCAATGAAAATTGGACGCCATGTTGAAAGTGGTATTATTGATGCATGGGCACACGTTACATGTAGTTATAGTAAACAATGTTCCCATGGAAAAATTTTATTTTCAACAATGGTTTCTATAAGTCACTATATCTTTTATTGTTGTTTAAACCAATAGTCTAATTGTGATGTTAATTTTATTTGCAGAGCTTTTATAAAGATTCACAACTTTTTGAAGATCAAATTATTGAAGAAATGAGAGTGTTCCAAATAACACCCAAAAATGTGATTCATGCTAATCTCGTAAGTCCAATATTTTAATATCATCTGAATCTTACTCATATATATCATATTTTAGTATGACTTTGCAGATCTTATATATTCCCAATTTTATATGAAAGCCACTATTATGTTGTGTGCATCAATATGCAAAAGAGAGTAATCGAAATTATCGACAATCTCTCAATGCCCTAAAAACTGCCATGAAAAGATAAATATGTCAAACTGGTAAGTTGAACGTGTTTGTATGTTGAAGTGTTTTGAAATCTATGTTTAATTTAACTTCATTGGTAAAACAGATAGCAACCAAAATTTTGTCTTAAAAGTCTTATATGTCTTTAATTTATTATGTAAAAAAAACACTAATTAAGTGAATTAAAGATTGTGATTACCGATTTTCTATTTGAAAGTTAATGTCCGAAATTCCAGTTGACCTAAAGGGAGAAGATATAATTCTAATATTTTAAAAGTATAACCAATCTCCTAACTTAATTGAATAACCCAAATTCAAGCAAACAAGGCATAAAAACCTTGTAAAACATTGTAAAATTAATATAATAGTTATATTAATAAAATATCTTCAGCCTTTGATTGAAGGCTACATTTCAGTTAAAGAGAGATAGATAATGCAGTTCAAATTGGAATTAAAAAAAAAAACAATTTCTCAGTTATTTCAACTGTTGATCAGAATGATCCAACATGCATTATAATATAATTAAGTTAAATCAAAATTAATTAAGGAGATTAATTAATACATTTTAATAATCATTTAACAGATAATAGCTCTCCACAAGTGAAAATCTTTGCCGCTCCTTCATCCTTGTATATGTCAACACGTACTAGAAGAGCATTGAGGGTATTTCAAAACTGATATTTTTTTGTAATATTAATTCTTTTTAATTACCAAATAAAAACTAAAATTACTTTTCTTCTGTTAAATGTATTATTTTGTTTTATTTGGTATAAAGGATTTTATTTTAATAATAGTCCATCCATTGGATATAAATACAATTTTTGTAAGTATGATCAAAGTTATATTTTATATTATTGTAATTGTTTTTCAAAGATGATAAATTAATGTCAATGTTTTGTGATATAATTTGGATTATAAATTGTGAGAACAATTTTGCCAATTAATATTGAGTGTAGATAAATATATATGGTTTTTTTTTTTGTTAAATGAATAATCATTAATTAATTATTTTGGTAAAATAATTATAATTTAATATATTGAATTGCTATAAAATGATTGAATAATTTTAAAGAAAAAAAAAGTTATGAATGGTTAGAGTACTTCAATCAAACCCTTCATTTTTTGGAGAGATTCATGAAATTGTAGTACGTCAACAACACTATATTTCGACACGTGGAAAAAATGCGATTTTTTTCACAAAAAGAAAAAAAATAATTTAAAAAAGAGGTGAAATAGATTAATATAGTATTTAAAACGCTTTTAATAGTTGTTTTCTTGTGTGCGATTCACCTCCTCTGCATCTTTATTTAAATTTTTGTTACTAAAAGGAAATAAACTTATTCATTTTCTCAAGTTATTCAGGCTCTTCTGGCGACTAGATAGTCATCTTTGTGCGTCTTCTTAGCTTTTGGTAACCAATTTGTTTTGCTATTTCTTTTGTTCGAATTAAATTATAGAATTTAATTATACAACTCCAAAACTAATAATAGAAGGAAGAAAAGTTTTGGAGAGTTTTTTTATAACTTTGTTACTTGGCTGTGTGGATAAACATTTTTAACTTAAATAGATTCTCCCTAAAACTATCTTGTTTTACATGAAGATGGTAGATATTTAAAAAAATTATAATAATTTGCGATCTTAGAAAAGAAGAAGATATATAGCATAATCAAGTCACGATTTCATGTTTTAAAGTTGATTTTATAATTTTACATTAGCGCTTTTTGAACAATATTTTCAAACTTTGTGAAAGTTGCTGGTTAGGTGAGTTAATGAATAACGATACTATTGTTGAATTGTTAAATCAAACACAAACCAAATCTATCATTTAAAGGATAATCTTCCCTGAATTCATTTAACCAATTCTCGATTCGATGTAGCTTTCAAAAGTTTTTAAGGTGTTTAGGATATGAACGAATGTCATATGTCTATTTTAAGCAAACAATTATTTTATTAAGATAACATAACTCATTAGTAGCACATATTGAAGTCTACACTTAAAATAAACTCTAAAAAGTTAATTAGAGTTGATTGAGTTTGTGTTTGTGTTTGGGCTTGAGTCTGATTAAAAGTTATTTGTGTTTTATTACCTGAATGTTTATCTTATAAATATGTTATTGTTAAGGGTTTATAAGTATAGAAAATAATTTTAGAGAGATATACAATGTAATGCAAAACTCTGAATTCCTTCTTCATAGTAAAATCCAGTGACAATTGAAGTGGACGTAACTCCTTTGAGTGAACCACTATAAATCTGTGTCTTTTTGAGTTCTTCTTTTCTTGAGTTTTTAAATATCGTGTTTTTTGGGAAAAACGACTTAGAGTCATTTCATTAAAAATTCCCAAAATGGAAAAAAAAAAACACGAGTTTAAGAGATCATTCTAGACAGGCCTAAAATGATTTTGAAGTCGTAACATTCTGAGTAAAAGCTAAAAAGCTAAAAACGTAAATGAATTATTTGATTACAATGCTTCAATTCTAGTGAGTTTAAAGAACGGTAAATTCCAGTTCTTACAGATATTCCAGTTCTGCTCCGTGCTTGGAATTCTTGTCCACGTTCCCGCGAGGGCGCTGCAATCTGATACAATATCTTTCCATAACTCTTCAACGCTCCTACGGGTTTTGTCATATACCCTTGCATTCCGTTCTTGCCAAATATTATACACCACTACTCCAAAACCGCACTTGAACACGCTTGTTGCAAATCTATTTCTCTTGGCTTTGTGTAGTGCTACATCTTTGATTTCATTCCATTCGCTCGGGAAACTGATCAGCTTTAGGCTTTTATAAAATATGTCCTAAAGCTCTGAAGCAATACAGCAGCTCCCGAATAGGTGATCTATGGTTTCTTCATTTCCTCTACATATAAGACAGTTCGTGTCTGGGATGCTCATATACTTGCTGATACGATCACGAGTGTTGAGTCTTTCCTAGAAGGCGAGCCATAGGATGAACTGGTGTCTAGGGATAATCTTCGTTGACCATACAAGAGGAGCTCATTCTATTTTATGTGCTTTTTCCCGGGTTACCTCCCATATTTTCTTCGATACCAGCTTCCCATTGTCCTCAGCTTTCCATTCATGAATATTCGGTATGTCGTGTAGTTGTATATTACTTATATGATCAAGTATCCTTTGTCCTTCTGGATTTATTCTCAGGAGTGAGTCCCAATTTCCATCTTTAATGTCTCTGATTTTCGCTTCTGTGCAGTCCCTTCTGATGCGAGTATTTTGAAACTCCTCCTTGTGGATGATAGGCTGGTTTTCGAACCAGGGGTCGTGCTAGAATTTTACATATCGTTTTAAACAAGTCAGATTTTGGGATCCAAATTTTAACAACTGGTATTAGAGCGAGGTTAGGCTAGATCGGAGCATTTGAAACGATAGAACGATAATGATAGAAATTTCAACCGAGGGAAGAGCAAATATATGTCGAGAAACAAGTGGAGTCATTCCAAGTCTGGACGGACATTTGATTGTTGCAATTATGGTAAACATGGTCATTTAAAGAGAAACTATAAAGCACCGAAAAAACGGTGATGATAAAAATAATACAGTCAACACATTTACAGAAACTATCACTAATGTGTTGCTTATGTCAGCTAATAACCAATAGACTCATGGGTTTTGGACTCAGAACGTCTTTTCACACCACTACCCACAAAGAATTTATGGATAATTATGTGGCTGGAAATTGTGGGAAAGTTTATCTCGCAGATCATGAGCCACTAAATATTATTGGCATGGGAACATTAAATTGAAGATGACAAACAATTATGTTTAAAAGTTCATGAATGAGTCTCATAATGAATGGAACTCCCTATAACAAATTGTGAGTTCTTCTAATGTTTCTTTTATTATTTCTTTAGTTTCGGAAAGTTTTTTTCTACCTAATTGAAATAATTGTTTAAGCATATATCTTATCTACCTAGATAGTAAGAGTGTAAACTATTTTAAATTTTAGATGTTAATTGTCTGAAGTTCAATTTATACTAAAGTTATTTTGATTAGCATGATGTTATAGTTATGGGGTGCTCTCCTAGTTTTTTTAGGAAAAAATATTGATATCTAAAAAGAAGAAGATATGTTTCATATCCCATATTACATTTTTAATTTGTGATGTCCATTCTAGTTTTTTATATGATTCATACAGTTGATACAAAGTTCGTATCGAGCAAATGTTTTGTAACATATGCGAAGATTTGTTGGTCAATGAGTTTATGCATGTAACAATAAGTTTTTTCAATAAAAATAAATCAAATTTGTCAATGAAAGGTTGATATGTTCAAGACAAATTTAATGTGTTTATTGTCGGTTGTAACCCATTCTCAACTTGATGAAGTGTCTTTGACTTTGCTTTCAAACAATTTTAGGATTTTTTGAATTTTAAATAGATCTCATAAATTTCTTTTACGAACAAATGTAATTTTATTACAAGATTGTTGAGACAATGACAAAAACTTTATTATAAATTAGTCAGAACAAAATTGACTAAAAATCATAGGAATAAAATTCCCCCCCCCCACCAAAAAAAAGTCAAGATTAATAAGAACCACATGAATTCGACCTCCCCAAAGGATTATCCTCAATAATTCTTTCAAAACTCCATTACAAAAGTGACTACCCGAGTCCCGACTATATGACCTCAACGCGCACAATCAATAGCATATCATTCTAACAAAAACAAGACTAAATAATCATAATCACAATGCCTCTAAATTAATCCAAAATATATTATAATATAAGAAAGATAATATTACACTAACAATATTTGTTGCGAATAAAAAAGAAACAAAATTGAATAAAAATCACAGACCAAACAACATTAAAAAAAACATAAGAACAATTTTTTCCCTAAAATAGTCAAGATAAATCAGAACCACATGAATTCGACCGCCCCAAAAGAATTATCCTCAACAATTCTTTTTAAAACACCATTACGAAAATGACAACCTCCCGAGTCCAAACCATATGACCCCAACACCCACAATCAATAACATATCATTCTAACACAAAAACAAGACTCCATGAGCATTAATCACAATACCTCTCAATTAATCCAAAACATATTATAATATAAGAGATATCATATTACATAGCAACAATATTTGTTTTAAATAAAAAAATGAAGAAGGAAAAAGAATGAATTTTTAAGTTTGAAAACACAAGAATATAAACCTTTAATGAGGTGTTGAGAATTATAAACACAAAATACGGTATTGAACCCCGACGATGAGGTTCAATCCCGATGGTGGAGAGTCCTTTAGACATTGACATTGTCGGTATAGGTAACCAGTAGAATGCCTTAAACATGTCAACAGTGCATTCATTATATGAGGCTTCATCGGTTGGATACCAATTGTTGATAATATCTTCACTAAATTTATCATCTTGATTAATTTCTCTGTTAATTTTATTATTAACGTCATTCTCTCCTACGCCCTAATTTTAATTTATAAGGTCTTCTAATTCATCACCCTCATCATCCGTACCTACATTAATACCGTCCTTTTTATTCAAAGATTTCGTTTCCCCATGAAAATACCAAAAACTTTAATTTTGACGGATCTCAAATACAATTCTCTCTGAGCACTGTTCTATTTTCATAAGTTTGATTTGCACACTTTACACACGTACAAGAAATCAAATCTCTATTAGTAGTCCTAATAATGAAGTCTATGAAAATTTCAACCCCCTTGAATATAATTTGGATCATTTCGGCGTAGAGTCATCCAACGTTTATCGGGGACTTTCATTTTAAATAGGAATTAATAACAAAAAATGAAATTAACATCTACCTAGTTAATTACTATCAATATATGACTGATTAATCAATATACTAACCAATTATTGAAATCAATACCTATGATACATTTAACATAACACCAAAACACAATAAAAAAATCTAAACTATAGTTCGAAGTAAGTCATTTCTCTAAAACATGCAACCCTAATAATAAAAAACTTTGGCAGATTTTGGAAATTACCAAATGGAGAATGCCAACAAAAAGTAAATCTCAAATAGTTGATTCCAACCAATAAAATTGAAAAATAAAGAACAACGGAATGAAGTAAACGACAAAACAAGAAAAATAATCGGAGCAGAAGTCAATTTTATTACCTATGGAAGGAGCGACAGAGCTAATCGAGAGAGGAGAGGCGGTGGAGGGAAAGGAAAAGAGAGAAGAAAGAAAGAAGAAAAGCAATTAAGAGATTTAAAATACTATCAGCGGCGACATTATCGCGTGTCGTCGCTAATGAATATCACCGTTGACACGCGACAATGTCGTCACTAATATTATAACTTATCTGCAATGGCTATATCATATTATCGTTGTTGATAATCGTTCCAAAACGTGACCGGAAAACCTGAATATCAGCGATGACAGAGTAACGCCTTCCCTGATTATTTTTATAAGCGACGGTTCTTTGGTCATTGTCGCTGATAAAAAATATCAGTGACGGCAAAGCAACGCCGCGTTGATATTGGTCACTAATAACCCTTTTCTACTAGTGAGCCTTGATTAATGTTTGCACTGAAGCGTGTGATAAAGACATCTCCCAATGAATGAATCGTTTAAAGACCAGAGATGTTGTTTCTCACATACCAATGTGAGGCTCTACTTGTCAATCAACAAAGAAAAATACGAAGAAGCTCGCACTAAGATAGATTTGTAAATCCAAGTGCTGAGAAATAATAGTACATGTAAGTGATCGGTTCTTTAGCACTTGAGAATTTTTCAAACATAAGAATTTTGAAATCAAGGGGGTAGAGGGTTGTTGTTCTTAGGCCACTATCTCCTCTTCCGACTCTATGTTTTCATCTGTAGACTCTTGGCTAAAGTTGTTATTTGTTCTTCATAATATGTTTACGCGTCCACTGAAGAAGATGAGTTGACAACATGATCTAGTCCATGAGCTCCGCCTACATTTATGTAGGCTCAGATACATCTACAAGGTCAATGGACAACTTTAGGAGAGAGGCAAACTTCATTTACATTTGTGGCCTTCCTCTAAGAATCTTATAGTGGGAATGCTTGAATAGTACGCCACAAGTCTCGGTATGCCTCGAACATAGAGATCGTAAAAGAGCCTTCTATTGTAGGGCATGGTCTTCCACATAGGATTTCTCACTTTGCGTCAAACTGTCGATATAGTTGACGAGTGTAATATGATGTAAACCTCTCAAGGCCTACAAGATTTCTCTAAAGAAGCAAGGAAAATCTTGATTTATGTATGAGGCTGCAAAAGAGCACGAAACTACTCTAAGGTATGAGCGACTTGATGACGTCCAATAACAAAGGTGTGAGTATCGATACACCATTTGATCCACATATGGGCCATCAAATGCGTATTGACCCTGATCTTAATCATACAAGGTAGATCATGGGTTTGTACTTAAATGATAACATCACTTCCAAAATACGGGAGGATAACTGACAAAGCTCAGCAAGGCTCATTAGAAAATATGATAAGAGGATGACAACCGTCTTACGTCGAACGGATGTATCATTATCATTATCAAAATGGCGCATGAAAATATCAAACTATAGCCATAACTATAGCCATATGTTAAGACTTATATTCAGAAACAAGGAACAAGATACATGGTTATTATAACCAAAGTATTTTATGAGAAGCTCTGTGAAAGAGGTAGATTTCTCTGAAGAAGCAAGGAAAAGCATCATTTACGTCTGAGGTGTAAAAGAGCACAAAACTTCTCTAAGATATGAGCGACTTGATGACGTCCAATAACAAAGGTGTGAGTATCGATACACCATCTGATCCACATACGGGCCATCAAATGCGTATTGACCCTAATGTGAGCTAAAGAGAGAATATGGTAAATACCATAATGCTCAAAATGGATCATATGCGTCTTGGACATATCAATGTACATAGACAAGGCATCAAAGTCGAGGAGTTCCATGTCCTACAAGTGAAGGAGGAATGATTAATTTGGATTTGTTATTTCAAAATCAATTTTCTATACACACAAACACCTATATCAATAGGTTCAAATCAATGCATGCATGTAATGAAGATGAAACATAATCAAGTAAAGCAATAGGTAAACAACCCTTAAGCTGTTGTCAATAAAAATGACAACTCATGTTGTCAACTATGCAAACAATGTCCTAAGATAGAAATATACACCAAATTTCTGAATCCATTTTGACATTAAATAAGATAGTCCATACAAACTAAACGAGCTAGGACTTGTGTTCACAACAGATTCATACACATAGTAAAAAGATAAAATAGAACTAAGAGAGTTGTCCTAAGGGTTGGCTTCTCTCATCATTCACTGATTCATCTTCTTCTTTAGCGCCACTTGCGAGCTAGAACAAAACTTCAGCTTCCTTGATGCAACTGGTCCATCCATGAGGGAATATAATGAAGTAGGCTTTGCTCCACATGCCGATGTATAGGATGTAAAGATCATTATGGAGTGGTCCGTCTTTATGAACAATTGTACATCTCCAATGTATCTTCATGTTCCTTCCGAATTGACGAAAGAGAGACGAGGTACAATATGAAGTGGCTTCTTCAAGGCGAGTAGGACGATAAAAGGACTATCATCTAAGAGAATCCTCGTGCTTCTGAAGCGATACAATGGTATAATGTACCAATATGATGATAATCCACTATAAAATAGATTAAGTGGGCTTCATTTAGTATTTGCGTTTGAAGACAAGCAGAAGAATAAGGATGATCTATTTTGAGAAAAAAATTAAGTTCTCCAAAAGTGAAATGTAGAGAATATAGGGAAACGAGAGGAAGAGGTCTAAACCATTTTTTTAAAATCTAAAAAAAAATAGAAAACCTTGTTTGAATTAAACATGATTAAATTAATATTTTGAGGTACATTTTCCACGATGTAATAGCAAATATTAATATTTATTTAATATTTTAAAATTTAAAATGTCAAACTTAATATGTCTACTATATGAGTACTGACTGACTTTGCCACGGCCATGATTCGAAATAAATCTGAGATGGTATTAATTTTCCTCTGGCAGTCTTGTGAAAACCTTACCAATCACCCATTCGTAGCTTTGTATTTCTCCTTCAAGACGATATTCATGCATAATCCAGTTCGATTTCTCTCCATTAGGTGCCCTACCCATGTAAAACACCATAGTTTTCTTCATTCCGATCAAGAATCTTCCCCGGAAAATCTCACTGTCTTTCCCGGTTGCTTTCCAATATCCATTCGCCGTAGCTCTGTTGGTCCTTAAACCAGTCGGATACTTCTTATCCCTCACGCAGAAACAGTACAATTCTTTCTCCCCTATTTTCGCTTTCCCTGTAAAATCAAAGTTCAATCTAATCAAATCAAAGAAACGTTTTTCTCTCTCAATAATTTCATGAGATACTTACAAGGCAACTCCCATGTTTCAACCTTGTTCAGATCAACTTCTCCAATTGAAATGACCGAGAAATCGTTGTCCAGAGCCTTCTTTGATAAGTAGTGTGTGATGAGTTCTTCATCGGTGGGACGAAATCGGAATCCCGGCGGCAAATTCATCGTTCTTTCCTCCAGTAGAAAAAGAATCAATATCTGCCATCACTTATAAAACTCAAATATCAGAATTTATAACAAACAATTAATTAAATTAATTAAACAAAGAAAAACAAAACACCACAAAGTTTCAGACAAGCTAGAAATTTTTGAAAGCTATTGAGATCAATTGAGAGAGAAAGAAGAAGAATGAGAATGAATCCTCTGCTACCAAATTAGCATACTCCCTCTGTTGCCTCTCATAAAGGAGGGGCAATATGGTAAATAAATGATAAATGGATCCATTTATTTACCATATTGCCCCTCCCTTTGTAGGAGGCAACAGAGGGAACATGCTAATTTGGTAGCAGGGGATTTCAAATGAAGAAGAATACACCCGATAACAGAAGGTCAAAGATATATTTATATACAGTGAAAAGAACATCTCTTTACGTGTGAAAGAGCAAGAGACTCCTGGTTCTTAAGAAAGTTTTTGGTAGTTTTAATTTTAGTCATCTTTTCTCTCTCTTTTGTTGCAATAAATCTGATATCTGTAATCTGACTAAAAATATATATATCATCAACCAAATACAACCAAGCCCCAGCTTCATTTTTAAGGTTTTGTTTGATTTACAATCCCTTTTCAAATTAAATAATATTGTATATAGAAATATGAAGTAATGAAAAATAGTTTACTTTTAAAGAGAAAATGGTGTTTACTAGAGAGGTAGAAATAACATCATATTAATGTAAATATTTTGTGTTCAAAATTTGATTATGAAATGCGGTAACAATTATTGTTTAACAATTATATATATATATATATATATATATATATATATATATATATATATATATATATATATATATATATATATATATATATATATATATATATGAGATTATAATCTAAATAACATGTATTTTAATCAAATATTATTTTTTTAATATTTTAAAATGTTATAAAGATTAATGTTTAAATTATTAATTTGAAAGAAAGAAACTTATTGACAATGAGTTTATTAGATTATGTCAAATAAATCCTTCTTATTTTTCGGGAGATATATGTAATTCTCATACAACATACACAAGATTTTGACACGTGAAAAAGAATGCGAGTTTTCTCATAAAATAAATAAAAAAAGTAAAATTTTAATATATGATTTTAAACACTTTAATAAAAAAATATTTCATACGTTTCATCTACTTTTTATTTAGTTTTTCCGGGTATTAGGACATTTTAGTGACTTTCTTAATATTAGATAAGATCTACCTATTTTGCGTGTTTTCTTAGTTGGTTGGCTATCTTTTTTACTATTTTTTATTAGAAAAATAAAATTAAACCTTGATAATCTTGTATTGATGATGAAACATAATTATAAAAAAATCAATGTGATTCTGAATATCTCTATTTCTCTATTTTTTTTTTTTTTATAAATTTACATAAGTTAAAGTTAAAGTTTCATATTAATCCTCTATCAAATTTTCTAATCAGCTTCATTCATAACAACAAGGTCATAAGTAAAATTTGATCAAAATTCAATCCTCATTTGAGGCTAATTGGTGTAACATATTTAAGTAGATTTCTTTTCATGATTCATAGTCTCGTCTTCTTGTCTTCTCGAAGTATCTAACATTTTATTTGTAGATCATTTCTTAAAATTGTTGGAATTATTTCCAATATTTGGGTACATATATAATTTAATAATTGTATATTAGTTGTTATCATAATAAAGATTAAAGCTCAAATAAAGTGATCTATTAAAGTATAAAGGTTATGGGCTTATTTGGACATCTATAATAAATATGGGGACATATTTGTGTAGAAGCAGAAATACCATTCATTATTTCGTTATGGGCCGAATAATAAATGGGTATATTAGGGCTAGGTCCCCAACCCATATACATAGCCAGCCTATTTGTTTCTCTCATCGAACAATAAGGATTTAGTTCATCTCTCAAGAACTCTCAAGAAGGCTATCGATATAGGGTTGGAAGACTTAAACCCCACCCACATCAAACATTCCGATCTAGGTCCAGATCCAGAACGAGAAGATCCACATTCAGATTCAGGTCCGGATCCAAGAACAAGAAGAAGAGAATAACGAAGAACGGCTTAATGAACCGTTCTTCATTAATGATCCAGGTACGTTTCAGCAATTACAATTTATCTCGATTTATTGACATAGAGAATTAAGAATATAGATTTAAGGATTAAAGATCTAGACTAAAGATTATAACAAGTGGTATCAGAGCCTCTCTATGTCGATCTATTGAGATTTAAGTTTATAAGAATTTTTAAAAATATGATTAGACATTTTTTTTGTTCTTGATCTAATTTGGCTAGTTATGTTCTTCATCTAATTTGGCTAGAACGGATAATGATAGAATGAATTAATGAATAGTAACAACAATATTTGATGTATATATTAATCTAAAAATTTTGGATTAGATTAAAATAAAGAAAAGACATCAAGTATCTAAATAATTTTAGATATTCAGATTAATATATTTTGTTTAAAGAATTATGATTAAAGAATGGTTCATATTCTCTAATTAGATATAATATATGAATATTTAATTAATTAGAAAGATATAATAAAGAAGTTAAAATAAAGAACTGATCATATGTTATAAAGAAAGATATCAAATATTGAAAAGGATTTGTTAAAGAATATTTGTTAAAGCATGAGGAAGATGAACCATTTAGAAACGATCTTTATTAAATTATATGTTATAGTAAAGAATTAAAGACACTAGACATCTAAACGATTTTTTAGAAATCATAAAGAATAAACGGTTTTAGAATCATAAAGAATAAAGAAGATGGAAAAGTTTTATTTCAAGAATTGGATTTAATTATTAATTTGAAAATAATAATTCAAATTAATAACCTGAATTTAAGTCATAAAGAAATATATGGTAAAGAAGTTGAATTTTTTTTTAAAGAATTGGTCAAATTAATATCTATTTATTATTAATTAGATAATTAAAGAGATATTTAATAAATATATTATATATATTTCGGTTATATATATATATTTTGAGTACGAATTAATTAAGGAAATTTGAATTTTAGAATAATAATTTATTATTCTTCTAATTAAATAATAATATATATAAGGAATTAAGGAATTCAGTTTTGGGATAATAATTAATTATTATAATTAATTTAAGGAATTAAAATAATAATAATAATATATATAAGGAATTAAGGAATTTGGAATAATAATTAATTATTATAATTAATTTAAGGAATTAAAATAATAATAATTATATAATTACGTAAAGAATTAAAGAATTATTATACTTATTATAATTAATTTAAGGAATTAAAATAATGATAATATTATTTTAATTAGTTAAAGATTGAATAAATATTTATTCATGTAATAATTGTTAATGTATTAATACATTTATATACAATTAAGAATAAAGTAAAATATATTATGGAATTCTAGAATTTTAAAACTTTAATATATATCTATAATATAGGTTATGATTTGAGAATTAAGTAAAAAAAAATAGTTACTTATCATGTTTATAATCTTTTATAAATATTGATTACATTAAGTTTGTAATATATTTAATGAATTAGTATAAAAAACGGATGTATCATCCATTTAATTTATGACTTAATTAATGTATGGAATATATTCAGAAATTAAGAAAAAGTCAATTTATATAAATATATTCAGAAATTAAGAAAAGACAAGAATAAAGAGATTATTATTTTATTAATAATAATAATTTACGATTAAAGAATAAATAAATATCAATAACTTATTTATCAAGAATTAAGTTATTTATTCAGAATTAAGGAAATCAATTAACTTAATAATTGATAAATTTAGAATTTTGAGTAATATGTGTAATTGATTATTTAATTATTTATTATATTTGGATGAATAATCAATCATGTTATATTACACATTCAAATATATATACATATTTCGGTCTTTATGTATATATTGTGTTGATTGTTATTAAGAAATAATTGAGTGATTAGTAAAATCACAATTATTTGTTTTGTGTAACACATATGGAATTTATGCAATTTTGATACATAAAACAACATTCGGATTTTCGGTGTTAATAACACATTCAAAATTTGGTACAATTTTAGGCCCACTTAAATTTGTAATTATGCGATTGTTAATCGGCCCAAAGGAAGGTTAATAATTGGTCGGATTGCAAATTTAAATAATGTACAAATTATTAATTTATAGAACATATTTGTTTTATAAGATTAAGACGGTTGTGTTTGTAACTATGCGATTATTAATCGGACAAAAGGAAGTTTAATAATTGGTCGAGTTACACACTTAAAGTATGTACATAAGTTATTAATTTATTAAATCAATTAATTGAAGCAACATCCTACCAAAGTAGGCTCTCTTGTGAAGGTTAATATGTTTTATAAATTAAGAAGGTAGTGTGTATGTATTTCATGCGGTTATTTAATCGGCCCAAAGGAAGATAAATAATTGGTCAGAATAACATTATGCACATGTGGTAATAAATATGTAACAATTATTCGGTGGGCCATGTGAATAATTGGAATATCCAAAGATAACCAATTATTTGACAGGACTTATTGTTAATATTTGATTACTACAAAAGAGTACCGTTTGCAAGTTAATATTTAATGTCCAAAGACTAAATATTAATGTTGTGTTTGGTATCTTATGATGAGACGTACCATTATTTTGAATTTATGCGATTATTAAAATTTTGTGAGTATGGTTGTTCATTTGTTTTGTTATCTAATCAAGTTAACACTTCTGCTTATACGGATTATTTTTTTGTCAACATCTTAAGTTCATTTTATATGATATAATTTTTAAGACATATTTAGAATTTGTTGTATTTTTAAGAATTATATCTAAAATGGTTAAAATTGCTAAGGGTATTATTAGAATAAAGATTTCATAAATAATATATGTTTTATTTTGTTTCAAAAGTAATGCATTAAAGTCAGAGTTACAATAATGTATTCTCATGCATCTAATTTGGATTTTCTTATTTACACTTAAGTTAATTGATGTGAATTGTAGTTGTCTAAAGGGAGACATAGTCTCTATATGAACTCACATCAATTGTGTGTAAGAAAAATAAAAGATTGAAACAAAAATAACATAAATAGTGTTCACTTAGCAAATACCTTAATACATAATAATGAAATGAAGTTGTAAGAATTGCAGATATTGCACCTAAAAGAAAATTACTAAAGAAAGTGGTGCATAAAAGAATACATATTATAGTTTGTTTTGTTTGTTCTAAGAGTAATTTAACTTCAGTACTCATACACATTTAATGGTAACTTCAGTATTACTAAAGTAAATGTGTTGATATACGGTTGAGTTAATTGTCAAAAGTCAATTGATGGTGAAAGAAACATCGGCGTGGGCATTGACAATTTATATTAAAGATGAAGAAATAGAGAATTACCTTAGATACTTTTTTTTTATTTGGAAACAAACATTTATGGAATATCTTCATGTAATTGATTCATTTGGAAGGAAGAGTTAAGAATTACAACTTATATATGGAATAAAGATTCAACTAAAACAACTAGTAAATTCTTTTGGGGTTGTCCAGTTAAGGTCAGGCCTTATAGGTCTAAAGAAAATAAACTAGACTAAAGAATTTCTAGATGTTAATTATTGGATATTTTGAAAGATCTAGAGATAAATTTAGTCTCATAAGTACTTCAAGATTAGCCTTGAAAATAAATATATATATACATAATACTCCTTAAACAAGAGTTTAATGTATGCTCTAGATTATATGAATCAAGAAATTAAGAATATTTATGATGTTGGACAAATACTTGAAGGATCCTGGTTTGGATCATTAATAAAGCAACCAAACAACTAATGTGATATTTTAAGAACAAAACATTGCATACTCATATAGTGAAATCAAATCGGATAGAGATCATTTGGTATATTGATTCAAATTTTGTTGGATACTAAAACAGTCAAAAATTTGTGCCACATCATTTTAGTTTAAAGAATTAATTTTTGGAAGAGTGTTAAGTAGACACTCGAATTATTTCAAGTTGATGGCAGAATTTATTAGGTGTTTTGTGGTATCCAATTAAAGAATCTGACTGCAAAATTTTGTCACGAGGTTGCAAATTATGAATGATATAGAAAGACCACTAAAGTTATTACGTGACAATAATTTGCAGTTCTTTTACTTTAATAGTAATATGAGTTTGACTAAGTCGAATTATTTGGAAAATAAAGAATTCAGAATGTTTATTTATCTATTGAGCATATTTGGACAAACTCTAAAATTACGGATCCGTTCTCTAAATATTTGCTATCCGAGGTCTTTCATGAACATATTGTTCATATGGATATTACATATTTAGATGATATACAGTTTTAGTGGGAGTTTGTATTGTGATGCTTGTATAGATACAATTTGGAATTTATGTGCACATTAAAGAATTAGTTTCTAAAGAAATTAAAGATTTAGTTTTTAAAGAAAATCAAGATTTTAAAGTTATTCAGATTGATCTCTATAAGGAATAAAGGAGGACAAGTTGGTATTAGACATGTTAAAGATCACACTACATGTTAATCCACACTACACACCCATGTTTAATCTATGTCATTTGATTGTATTGACATATGTGACTATTGAGGGTTTAGTTACGAATTAATGTAATAAAAACCGCTTTAATCCTATGTTGTTATAATTGATGGACGAGATTGATATAGATGTATTTGTAATGATAACAATATTTTGAGCTCTTAAGGTTATAATATACAATTGAAGGAAATATTATATGACCCAAGTGGGAGATTGTTGGAATTATTTCCAATATTTGGGTACATATATAATTTAATAATTGTATATTAGTTGTTATCATAATAAAGATTAAAGCTCAAATAAAGTGATCTATTAAAGTATAAAGGTTATGGGCTTATTTGGACATCTATAATAAATATGGGGACATATTTGTGTAGAAGCAGAAATACCATTCATTATTTCGTTGATGGGCCGAATAATAAATGGGTATATTAGGGCTAGGTCCCCAACCCATATACATAGCCAGCCTATTTGTTTCTCTCATCGAACAATAAGGATTTAGTTCATCTCTCAAGAACTCTCAAGAAGGCTATGATATAGGGTTGGAAGACTTAAACCCCACCCACATCAAACATTCCGATCCAGGTCCAGATCCAGAACGAGAAGATCCACATTCAGATTCAGGTCCGGATCCAAGAACAAGAAGAAGAGAATAACGAAGAACGGCTTAATGAACCGTTCTTCATTAAAGATCCAGGTACGTTTCCGCAATTACAGTTTATCTCGATTTATTGACATAGAGAATTAAGAATATAGATTTAAGGATTAAAGATCTAGACTAAAGATTATAACAAAAATCACATAGAACAAATCATGTAGGCTAATCAATATCTTAGAACTCTATCTTATGCATACACTTGTTAAGTTTTTTTTCTCGAATCAATAGTTAATTAAGTTCATGAACGAGTGTCATAATGAATGGAACTCCCTCTAACATATTATAAGTTCGATCATCTATTATTTCTTTTGTTACTTCTTTAGATTACGAGAGTTTTTTCTCCATAATCTGAATAATTGTTTAAGCATATATCTTATCCACCTAGATAGTAAGAGTGTAAATTATTTTAACTTTTAGATGTTAGAGGCATTAAATTCGATTTTTACTAAAATTAATTTGATTCATGTGATGTTATATTATGAGATGCTCTTTGAGTTTTCTCAAGAAAAATATTAATCTCTATAAAGAAGATATGATGCATATCCTATATTACATTTTTTAGTTGGGATTATCATTCTAATTTTCTATATGATTCCTACGGTTGATATCATAGTTCGTATTAGGCAGAACAAAAATCACATACCAAATAACATAAAAAACATAAAAACAAATTTTTTCCAAAAATTTAAGATTAATTAGAACCAAATGAATTCGATCGCTCCAAAGAATTATCCTCAACAATTCTTTCAAAATTCCATTAAAAAATTACAACTCTCGAGTCCCGACTATATGACCCCAACGCGCACAATTAACAACAATTAACAACAATTAACAACAATTCATTGTAGTAAAAACAAGACTAGCATCAATCACAATATCTCTCAATTAATTCAAAACATATTATAATATAAGGAATATTATATTACACTAACAATATTTGTTGTGAATAATAAAAGAAGCAAGAAATAGAAATAATTTATAAGCTTGATAATACGAGAATATAAACCTTGAATGAGGGGTTGAGAATATAAATACAAGATACGGTAGAGAACCCCGTCGATGAGGTTCAATCCCGATGGTGGAGAGTCATATTGACATTGACATTATTGGTATATGTAAAAATATCAAGGCATAATCACGGTGAAAAGTGAGAACTATCTAGGTGTTCTTTTGATAGAAATGTTGAAAATAAGCAATACCGGCGAGATGGGCTCCGACCAGAAAAATGATACACATGCATTATCAATATGAATAAGTTACTTATCTAAGCAATACCGACATAATATAGTCTTATCGGTACTAATATTTGTTTTAATTACAATAGAAAATGCTATTTTATTTTTTATTATCTGAAATTATACTAAATGATTGATACAAATATAATAGTTTGACAACCAACTAAATAAGGGTAAGGATTTGCTGTCCCAAAATAATGTTCCACTTGCTGTCTCATTTATCAAAACAACATAATTTTGATAAATTAGACAAATAAAAAATTATATATATGAAATAAATCCTAAATCCTAAACTCTAAACCCTAAATTCTAACCTCTAAACCCTAGATCTTAAATCTTAAATTCTAAACCCTAAAAAATTATATACATATGATATTTTATTTTAATATTTAATTTTCTTTTTCCTCTTTCCACACTCTTCTCTCTCCTATGAGACAGCAAGTGGAACATTATTTTGGGACAGCAGATCCGAAGCCACTAAATAACTTTCTATAAAAATGTAATATAAGGAGAAAATATTTGCTTATAAGGAATGAGTTTACATTATATCTTTTCCTTTAAAATATGACCATAAAATATTTTTAAATTTCTGTTTTAAATATTTTATTATTAAATTATTTGATATTTTAATTAAAAAATATTAACAATAATATGTTATTCTCTATCTTCAAATTTGCAATTATTAAATTGCCTTCAATTTAGGTTAGGGCCTTAGGTTGGCCTTCCCCGCCAAACAATTTAAACGTGTTGTGTTGAAATATTAATAATCCATTTGAATGTGGGCCTAAACGGGCCAGCCTGCCGGGGTTGCAGGCCTAGGCGGGTCGGACTTATGTTGGCCCGCGGGTTAGCAAAAAAAATCTAATATGATTTATAGCCTTATAGATATATGCCGCATAACCCTAGTTTTTTTCTCTCCCAAGCAGTACTGCAACAATCAATACTCAATACTTTGCTTATCGGTCATCGACTACTTATTTATCCGCATTTCTTCTCTTCGTTCTCTCCTTCAAGGGTTCATGGATTCATACTTGGTTCAAGACTACAACAATTAATACTCAATACTTTGCCCATTGGTCGTCGGCTACTTATTTGTTCCGCCTTTCTTCTCTTCGTTCTCTTCGTCCAAGCAAGGATCAAATGTTCTAGAGGATGTTGATGTAGACATTGAAGTGAAAGTGGATGAAGGAGAAGGATTTGACATGTATTATATCTCGATTGATGATATTTAAAGAATGGTGACTTTACTAAAAATTTCTATTTAATAAAATTTTCAAATTTTAGTTACTTTATTGAACTATTTGGTCAATTAATGTGTAACGATAGACAAGACTCTTATTTGGTGTATATTATGACTATTTAACCATGTTCTTGAACTCTTGTTTTCTAGAACAATTAATGATTTTTATTTGTATTAAGACAACCCACTTAGGTTGGATTGGGTTGGAGATTTTCAGTGTGCCGAGATGGTGGGTCGACCCTTCGTCGACCCCTCAAACGATGGGTTTTGATGAATAAGTCCACCCCGCCATGGGTTGGCTAGTCTGACCGCTCTAGTTTCAAAACTTAAGTTATATATATAATTAGATTTAAAAACATGGATATGATATTGTAAAATTATAAATATTATATATATATATATATATATATATATATATATATATATATAGTAAACTTAAATATTTTTTAATTATATATATAATATTATAAAATATGTATAATAATATATTTAAATATAATTTTTTTTATTTTTTAAATTATATATATATATATATGTATATTTGTTATAGATATAAATTTATTTATTAATTTATTTTTGAATTATCATAAGTATTTGGTATTTTAAGTAAATCTTTTCACTAGACATAATAATATTAATATTAATATTAATAATAATAATAATAGTAATAGTAATAATAATAATAATAATAATAATAATATTAATTATATATATATATTAACTTTTCTATATATATATTTAATTATTTTATCGTTTTAAAAGATTATACATATTTTATTTCAAATTTTAAATATAAAAAAACAAGAAAATATTTAAATATAAGTTTTATTTCTCTCTTCATTAAATTATTCTTTTAAACAATATTTTTTTTAATAAGAATATTATTTTATATTAAAATAAGAAGGGATAATTATAGTGTATTTGATCAAAAACTTTCGTACATTTTACCTGTCCAAAATACAACATAATTAATAAATTTACATCTATAACAAATATATTTAAAATTTAAATATTTTGTTTTTGAAAAAGGTTCCTTACAATATAATATAAGTTTTTTTTTGGTTTGATTCATGTAATTTAAATAACATGGTTATTTAAAAAAAAGTAATAATTGATAATAATTTGGAGGATACGACGGATTTTTTTTTGGTTGATAAAAGACTTAAAATATATTAATACATAATAAAAAAATAATAATAATTTAAAATAAAAAATATTTTAATTAATGAATTAAGTGAGTTTAATGTAAAAATGTGGAGTGAAACAATTATTTTTGATTTTCATTATTTAAATAATTCAAACGGAACCATACATATCAAGAAACTCTCTACTATGCATACACTCATTAAGTTTGTTTCAAGAGAGCAAAAGCAAATGAACAATCACAAATTAAATGCCCTAGTCTTTCTTCTACATTCATGTACAATAAATCTTTATAGTATATTTTTTGTGGATTGTCTTTATAAGAAACATCAACCAAATAATGAATTAGTGTATAACAACCTTATTTGTCTACCTTGCCATCTTTCCCACTAAACCAAATCTCAAAAACTCCAAATTATTTCACAAGTTTTTAAGGTGAGAAATGACCATGAGTTACACTAGTATAAAATAAGGCAATAACGAAGGAAAAACTGTCACTATTGTTCGTTTTACCGTCGCTAAAAGGCAATAGCCACAGGGAGAGGGCCTGTCGTCAGTCGTCGCTATTTCTTTCGTAGCTAAATTATGGCCATAGTGTTAGGATTTGTATCTCCCAAATCCGACCAGCTTGAAACAATCTGTAAAAAACACAAGAAAGAAGAACACAAGAACACACAGATTTATAGTGGTTCACTCAAATTGAGCTACATCCACTTCAGCCACCACCAGATTTCACTTTGAAGAAGAAGAAGGAATACATAGTTTTTGCCTCACACTTTATCTCTCTAGAATTTTATCTTTATAATGTAAACCTTTAATAATCAAATATTTATAGGGTAAACATTCAGGTAATAAACCTAAATAACTTTGGTCAGGCCCAAACACAAAACCAAAAAAAAGAAAACCCAATAAACTCTAATTAACAATGTAGAGTTTATTATAAGTGTAGGCTCCATAACTCAACAATCTCCCACTTGGAGACTAACTTCATCATCTCTCGATCGGTAGTGGCTTTCCATTCGGTTTCTTAACGAAGAAGACCAACTGAAGTTGCACACAACTTCAGTTTCTCATTTGTCACAGCTTTCGTCAACATATCAGTTGGATTCTCACTCCCGGGAATCTTCTCAAGAGCTAATACTCCATCTTCTAAAGTTGATAGGATGAAATGATAATGAACCTGTATATGCTTCGTCCTTCCATGATAAACAGGATTCTTTGCCAAATGAATGGCACTCTGACTGTCGCATCGCAACACACTTCTCTCGTAGTCTTGACCCAATTCTCGCAAAAAGGGTTGTAACCACATCATTTCCTTAGCAGCTTCTGTCACAGCAACATACTCTGCCTCACAACTAGAAAGAGCAACAATCTTCTGCAATTTTGAAACCCAACTGATTGCAGTACCTCCTAGAGTATAAATATACCCTATTGTACTCTTCCTACTATCAACATCACCACCATTGTCAGCATCAACATATCCTTCCAAACCCATATTAGACTTTCGAAAACACAAAGCGAGACCCGTACTTCTCTTAAGTATCGTAGTATCCACTTTACTGCTTCCCAATGTTGTCTACCCGGGTTGCTCATGAATCTGCTAACAACTCCCACTGCATGTGCTATGTCTGGTCTTGTGCAAACCATCGCATACATAATAAAACCAATGGCAGAAGCATACGGAACAGTGGCCATGTAATTTTTCTCCTCCTATGTTGAAGGTGACTGATCTTTAGATAGTCTGAAGTGACTAGCTAAGGGGGTAGTAACTGGTTTTGCATCATACAAGTTGAACCTGCTAAGAACTTTCTTCACATATTCTTCTTGTGAAAACTTGAGAACTTCTTCATCCCTGAAAATTCTCATCCCAAGGATTTGTTTAGCAGCACCCAAATCCTTCATTGCAAACTTTTCAGACAACTCTTTCTTGAGCTTGTTAATCTCATACAAACTTGCTCCAGCAATCAACATGTCCTCAACATAGAGGAGCAGAATAATGTACGATTTATCAAACCTCTTAATATAGCAGCAATGATCAGCTTCACACCTTAGAAAATTGTTACTTTTCATGAAGCTATCGAACTTCTTGTACCATTGTCTTGGAGCCTGTTTCAAACCATACAGACTCTTCTGAAGCTTACACACAAGCTCATCTTTTCCTTTGATTTCAAATCCTTCTGGTTGTCGCATGTAAATCTCTTCATCTAAATCACCATGAAGAAAAGCAGTTTTGACATCCATTTGTTGAAGATGAAGGTCTTATTTCACAACCAAACTCAAAATAGTTCTGATTGTCATCAATTTAACTACTGGAGAGAAGATCTCATTGTAGTCAATACCTTCTTTCTGTTGAAATCCTTTCACAACCAATCTTGCCTTGTAACTCATGGTTTTATCATGTTCTTCTTTAATCCTGAAGATCCATTTGTTGTGAAGTGCTTTCTTTCCATTTGGTAGCTCAGTGAGCTCCCAAGTCTGATTCAACATCAAAGAGTCCATCTCATCTTTTATAGCAGACTCCCACTTAATCGATTCATCAGATTGTATTGCTTCCTCATAACATTCAGGTTCACCTCTATCTGTCAACAAGATATAGTTTAGAGATGGAGACCACCTCTCAACTGGTTTTCGATTCCTTGATGATCTTCTCAACTGTATAACCGGTGTTTGCTGATTTACCTCTAGGGCCACATTCTCAACGATTTCATCTTGAACAACACATTGTTCTTCTTCGATAACCGGTATATATTTAGCTGAAAATTGTCTCAAATCGACTGTACCAGTCTCTTCCAACTTGGAATCACCATCTGATGTCTTTCCAACACAATCTTTGTAGAGAACCTGTTCATTGAAGATAACATTTCTGCTACGAATGATCTTCCGATTTTGATTATCCCAGAAACGATAACCAAACTCGATATCACCATAACCAATAAAAAACATTTATTAGACTTTGGATCAAGCTTGCTCCTATCACATTCATTAATATGAACATATGATAAACAACCAAACACTTTCAAATAAGAAAGATTTACCTTTTTATTGCTCCAAGCTTCTTCAGGAATTCTGAATTCAAGAGGAACAAAGGGTCCCCTGTTTATCAAATAGGCAGCAGTATTAATAGCTTTTTCCCAGAAGGTTTTAGGCAGCCCTGCATGCAATCTCATACTTCTAGCACGCTCGTTCAATGTTCGATTCATTCGTTCAGCTACTCCATTCTCTTGAGGCGTTCGGGGAACAGTCTTCACCATACTGATCCCATTCACAGCACAATATTCTTTGAAATCTAGATTGATATATTCACCTCCATTGTCGGATCTTA
The DNA here is from genome assembly GCF_907164915.1 of Impatiens glandulifera. Lineage (NCBI taxonomy): Eukaryota > Viridiplantae > Streptophyta > Magnoliopsida > Ericales > Balsaminaceae > Impatiens > Impatiens glandulifera. The sequence continues at coordinate 26,456,558 of NC_061864.1, forward strand.
AGCACTTAACTATCTGATTTGTTTCATTTTCAACCAAAGTCTTCCACTTCTTGAAAATAACAAATACTTCAGACTTGTGCTTCATAAAGTAAACCCATACTTTTCTTGTTGAATCATCTATAAAAGTCACATAGTAGTATGATCCGCCAATAGAAGAAACAGGTGCAGGTCCCCACACATCAGTGTGTACTAATTCTAGTCTTTCTTTCTTGAGCTCCTTCTCAATCTTTAAGAAACTCACCCGTTTTTGTTTTCCAAGAATGCAGTTTTCACATAACTGGTGTTCAACAGACTTCAGTTCTAGAATCTGTCCATTCTTCAAAAGAATTTTCATCCCTTTTTCACTCATATGGCCCAACCTGCAATGCCACAACTCACTGTTCTTCGAGTCATCAACTACAGCAACAATTGTTTCTCTGCAAGTTGAAGTCGTGTATAACGTTCCAGTTTTATGACCTCGAGCAAAAACAATTGCTCCTTTAGTCACCTTCCACGCACCATTTCCAAAACTGAAATTGTGACCTTCTTCATCAAGTTGTGTAACAGAAATCAGATTGCGCATTAAACCTGGAATGTGTCTCACCTTATTAATCTTCCAAGCATAACCATTTTCCATCTTCAATTTGATGTCACCAATGCCAACAATATCTAGTGGCTCACCATCTGCGAGATAAATTTTCCCACAGTTTCCAGCCACATAATTCTCCATTAATTCTTTGTGAGCAGTGGTGTGGAAAGACGCTCCTGAGTCCAAAACCCATGAATCTACCGGGCTATCAACAGACAGAAGTAACGCATCAGTGACAGATTCTGTAACAACGTTGGCTGCATCATTTTTATCATCACCGTTTTTCTTCGGTGCTTTGCAGTTCCTCTTCAGATGACCCTGTTTACCACAATTCCAGCACTCAAATGTCCTCCCAGACTTGGACTGACTCCTCCTGCTCCTTGACATAGATCTGCTCTTACCTCGGTTGAAATTTCTATCATTACCTCTTCCCCTGTTTTCCACATTCAGAGCAGAACCTTTGAATGTTTCACCAGAATCAATTTTACGAACCTCTTCAGCAAGAATACGATCTCTAACTTCAACAAATTTCAGTTTAGCATTTCCAACTGAATTACTAATTGCTGCCCTCATAGGTTCCCAACTATTTGGTAGAGATGCTAACAAAATCAGGGCACTAACTTCATCCCCAAAATCAATCTCAACAGATAGCAATTGATTCACAATTGTATTGAATTCATTCAAATGAGTAGTGACAGAAGTACCATCAACCATTCTTAAGTAAAAAGAGTTTTTTCATTAAGTGTACCTTGTTGTTAGCAGATGGTTTCTCATACATATCAGAAAGAGCTTTCATCAGACCCAATGTGGTCTTCTCCTTTGCTACATTGTGAGCAACCGTCTTGGCTAGCGTCAATCGGACAACTCCCAAAACCTGTCTATCAAGGAGTTTCCATTCAGCTTCATCCATCTTCTCTGGTTTCTCACTCAAAGGAACATGAAGCTTCTTTCCATAGAGATAATCTTCAATCTGCATTCTCCAGAAGGCATAATCTGTCCCATCAAATCTTCCAATCCCATGTCCTATACTGTTCTCACTTGCCATTGTTTCCAATACTCAGATCTAGCCTAGCTGCTCTGATACCAGTTGTTAGGATTTGTATCTCCCAAATCCGACCAGCTTGAAACAATCTGTAAAAAAAACAAGAAAGAAGAACACAAGAACACACAGATTTATAGTGGTTCACTCAAATTGAGCTACATCCACTTCAGCCACCACCAGATTTCACTATGAAGAAGAAGAAGGAATACATAGTTTTTGCCTCACACTTTATCTCTCTAGAATTCTATCTTTATAATGTAAACCTTTAATAATCAAATATTTATAAACCTAAATAACTTTGGTCAGGCCCAAACCCAAAACCAAAAAAAAGAAAACCCAATAAACTCTAATTAATAATGTAGAGTTTATTATAAGTATAGGCTCTATAACTCAACACATAGGGCTTAAAACCGTCGCTAAAATATGCCCACAAGAATGTTTTACCGTCGCTAAAAGATACCATGTCATTTTATTTTTACTAAATCTATTAATAACAAAAAAAAAAATAACTACAAGTGACTTTGAAATACATGTTTTTAATAAAAAATCATTAATATATTACCTAAATAAGCAAACATAACATTTAACAAATTCCAACCATCATTAAGTTCGCATATAGATTATCAAATATTTAATCACATTACAATACCTAATAAAAAATTATTAGATAAGAAGAACCATATTCTTTGTTGGTTGAAGCTTGTCTCTCAAAGACCTTCCCAATCATTTTGAGTTATGCACCCAATAATCTGTTTATCAAAATAACATAATTAATCAATAACTTCTACCTAAATTATTTTTAACTAATAACCAGTACAAAAGAAAGACAATTAATTTCATTCAACCAATTCTTGGATGACTATAAAATTTCTTATATATACATAATGAAAATATTCATGTCCTTTTTTTTGTTTATTCGAGAGACTAACCTGTTTTAGGATGAGAGGCCAAAAATCTCATCCACCAATTAAAGAACCCATTTTAATTGTATAATGCGTTTGCTTACTAGCTAAAATCCCATACACCCATTAAAGAACCCATTTTAATTGTATACTGCCTTTGCTTACTAGCTAGAAGATGAAGATGACAATATGATCTAATATTTTCACATTAAACAAGATGATGATCCAATATTTTCACATTAAATAAATCAAAATATAAAGGCTAATCTATATATAAAACTACCTCCTTTTGTATAGCGGTGATGGAGATACGCAAATTCTTGATCTTATCCCTGAAAAATTTAAGATAACCATCCAAAATTAATTATTATTATATGATTAAAATGAATTTTATTTATTTATTTATTTTAATTTAAGTTTAATTTATAAAAAAAAACTCATGTAGTTAGAACAATAGTTACTTTGATTATCACTTAAATCAGAATGAACATGAGAAATTTAGATTATAAATATGAAACTTAATCAAGTTAAATTATCTACAAATAAGTAATCTTAACATAACTTATGAATAACACAATAGATATAAAATCAATCAAAGAGTACTTGCAATTCACTCAACTAGTTATTAAATGAGGATTCGATTCTAACTTAAAAGTCATACTATGAGCAGAAAAGAATATTGACAATTTTAATGATTTTACACTATAAATCATACAAAATCCAACTAAAGAAAGTCAAAAGCATGGACTTACTTCAATAGGAATGTAAACCGTTTTTAAATCTTATGAATATCTTTGAGAGACTTGAAGAGTAATATTCTGACAGATTACAAAATTGAACAAAAGTCACTCCAATTGAAACTAAACTTATTTTATTCAAATCAAAATAATTAACCCATGAGATTAAAAATAAATCATATGTAATTTATCACAAAATAAATAACATTATATTCTAAATTTGAACATGCTACCAGAATAAAAATATTAATTAATTATATTTTAAAGGGATTTAATATTAGATATTCTCCACGAAAAGATTGATTTGTCTTGTTATAATAAAGCCATATTGAAGTTACATAATCAAGTGACCAAGCCATTAACAAACCAAATGAGTTAATATTGATCTATCAAAGTTTCTAGGTTTGGAATCTTATCAAGTTGATGCCTCTTTTTACTCAAGAAAGCTGAAATTATCCATCCTATGGAATGCACGAACGAATATTAACCATAAATTTCAAATATACAAAGATGATACTTATTTTGATCTTGTCCAATCCTTTTTTACATCAATTATTTTAAATGACAAACATAAGTCAAACATCAATCTCTTTGCCTAAGATCCATTTTCCATAGCTAGACCAATTTTAAAGTCCCTTTTGTTTTGCTACAAATTCAAGCCTAAGAAATATAAGAAAACAAAATATAAAATCAATAGGCTACTGCTCAATCTCACATTAATCCATTTCAACAAGATTCTCTAACCAAGTCAAATCATTGCTCCACAGAATTTCCAGCCTTCAACCGAGGCTGTTTGGGATATCAAATCTGGTAGCCAACATATTTTGCCTAGTTTCCCATTTTGTTATGTATTTTCAAATTCTCCTCTATTTTATTCATTTCACATGATGAACATTATATAACCTTTTTTAGGTTCAACAATTGTACAAGCTAGGTACAGAATTTAAGAGTTCTCCCAAGTGCTTCAAAATAGGATATTGGAATGACATGAGCAAGACATATAAGTTTACCTCTAAATAAAAGAGAATTTATGAAAACATAAAGTTGGCAGGTCACCTCTGCACAAAAGGATGCCAAACAATTGGAATATAATACAAGTTATTGACACAAATATTTAACATGTTTACCTCAAGAATATACCAAGAGTCTTTTCTTCAAAATGTACTGACATAGGGAAGTACCATTTTATGTAGTTCTCCTCTAGAAAGACAATTGAAAACAATTTTGAGTATAGCAAGTTTTGAATGCAAATTGAGGCTCAGGATTGATAGACAAAACCATGAATACATGAGTCCCACACCTGAGGATTGTATTGAAGTCTTCAATCGTCGGGTAGATGTGCATGTCCCTAATGATAAAAGAACGAGTATCCGGACTCCATCTTCTTTGCATGTGGGCCATCAGCGCCCCGTGAACGTTTATTCGGACAAGAGGTAGAATCTTATCTACATGATAGACACCAAAATGGTTAGGGTCCTCGTTGATCAGACTTAAGCATCGCTCCAACTGTTACTACGATAAAATCGACATCTCTGGCTCCATCTCTGCCTCCTAAATCTATGAGTATTTCTCTAATTAATGAAAAGAATGAATGAGGTAGTCAAAGAGCCTATTTCTCGGTAGAGACTTCAGAGGGAGACAGTCAAAATAGAGAGAGAGAGAGAGAGAGAGAGAGAGAGAGATAGACTAAATAGATGATGACACTAGCTCTAAAGTTGAAGAGGCAAAATGAATCAAATTGTAGCGTCTATTGATGAAGTAATAAATGATTTTTCATTCATGTATTTACATTACTCATGTAATGGTGTTACATGAAAGGAATAAATGTTTTCACATTCATGGATACAAGAAGTGCAGAATGTGAAATATAATCATTGAAAGATTATTATTTATAACCATAAATAAATTATAAGTGCATAAAGTGATAGTACACTAATTATAATTCATTTATGCATACAACTCTAACATCTTAAACTAAGTGACTTCTTTAAGTTACTCTTATTGATATTGTGGTCTGACATAAGAATTATGTATAAATATTTGATCCTCAATGTACTCAAAGCTTCTTCGGCCTTCAAAACAACAAGAGAAAGTATATAAAAAAGTATAAAAAACAACTGTCATAGACTAATATATGTTTAACACTTATATTGTTGATAATGATATCAGTATCCCACTTCTTCGGATCTCCTCCTCTTTATGTTTCCATATGCCTCATACAATATAAAGCACATCAGGTTTTGTTTATATTATCTTGCCACTTCAATTTCACACTCGCCATCTTCATTTTTCCAATTTTTAGAGCTACTTCTGCTAGGCCTAGATCTTCCAAAAAAGACACAAAATTTTGAAGGTGGCCTATCAATTTGGTATACTTCTCCATAAATTGAACATCACGCGGAAGTCCGGTGTTGTCTAGTATTTCGATTTTAGAATTAGACATATTGGCACATACAAGAAAGTAATGGTTGTTTTCGATGACCGATAGGAATATCGGTAAAAGACTGTAAATATGAATTATTGGATACCATTGCATATAAGCATAAATGAAATTCGTTACTTGGAATAGTTATGTACATATCATGTCAACGTATTTTATGTGTTCTGTTATTTTGAAGTTCTCCATCTCTTCCTTAAGGGTATCGGCAAATAATGTGTAACCAAATTGTATATTAACCTGCAAATTAACTCTAAATTATAAATGTCATGAACATTGAGCAATACATAGCACAAAACCAAGTGAAGCACTTATATATGAAAATGTTAAAAAATAATTATTCGTTTTTCATGTCTTGCAAACCTACTAAATTTGAAGTGCAAATGTATGGCCCAAGCGTCCACCACTTAAGTCACAACTTCTTTTTTCTTTCATTGTTTGCATTTGTTTACGGATTATATTACCGGGAAACCCTTCGTATAGTACCTCCCTTCAAAATTGATTCATTTAGAACATAGCTACTTTAATATTTAAAATTTATAAAAGCATGCTTCACTTAAGTTTTATGAAGGTCTTCACAAAACACAAAATCGGCCAATCTATGTTCCTTGTTGGTTATTTTTTCCAACTTCTTCGCAAAGACTTGCATGTAGGGGGATTGAAGGTGGACGTGAATTTTTGTGATCTTCCTCTTCGGATAGTCTCTAATGTTTACACATCCCTCATCTTCATCTTCTCAAGCTTTGGTTTCCTCACCCAAATCATTCTGTTTAACAAAGTGTGTTGGTCTATCTTCATTGTCCATATTTGAATCCTCACAGGGGTATTCAACCAGGAGACTATTCATTTTCAACCCCGCACTATTTAAAGTGTCCACAAGTGCCTCCTTTGGAGGATCTTTCCTACTTACACAACCATCATCATTATTCACTTTAAAGAATTTCATGAACATTTCAGACTCGGTTAGGTTTAGGAAACCGGTCACAAAAATAGGCTTAGGATCAATGTTGCGTTTCTCCAACTTGTCTTATAGGTAATTCAGTTGTTGTGTTGTATCTTTAAAAGTTTGCAAGACTTTAGATGTTAACATCTATAGATTATAAACAACATACTTTATTAGTCTCAAAAACAAGAAAGTATAGATCAATGTGAGTCAATTTCTTCATTCAATATACCTTCTCGTCGTCTTCATGTAATTCCAATAAATTAACTGGAATTTTAGGTTCTTTTTTTTTGTTTGGCGTGCCCTTGCTCTCCCCAGCCCAAAACCACTTGTTCAAGCTTCTAACGTGGTAATCTCTAACAATGTGATTTTATCCCAGAAAGAGATTATTGGAAAAGACATTTCATAAGGATGACGTACACCATTGATAAAAATATCATTTAGCATATTTGAAGTAAAGGAAAGGGAATCATGTTAATGAATATTTCATATCGATAAATCATATACAAGAGAGTAATTATTTACCAATAAAAAGGTTAGAGGTCCATCAAAATATAGAATTTTATCTTCTTTATCTTTCTTTTTCCAACATGCGACACTTTCAAACAATACTTGTAGTGTGAATAAGCACCAGTTCAAGTTCTTTATATTATCAACATCCATTAAGGATTTGAGAATTTTAACATGAATTAATATAATACATGTGTAAGTATTCACAAATACAAATATATATATAATAGATTTGAAAAAATGTGTACCTGACTCGTGAATTTTGAACAGGACATAAAAAACTTGAGACAACAAAGACAACAAAGTCGATTTTGAAATCGTTGTCTGCACTTGTGTTACTTAATATCTTGAGTATCATCGAAAGTGTTTCAAGAGCTTAAGTTGATTCCTTCACGCTCCATCTGACCTACCAATCCCTCAAGAAATTAAAATACTCAAGGTATTTATTCTTGTCCGCCCCAGCGGACTCAACTATGTTGATTGGCCCGGGAGATTTAGCACGGACTGGACAACGTCTTCATCGATAAGGATCTCATCACCGTTGGCCAATACAAGAGAACTCTTCTCGAGGTTGAAACATCTGACTACGTGTTTTGAAAAATGACAAAAGCAATTGGAGACACCCAATGTAAGAAAGAGAACCAAACCCGATTTCCTTCACAACTTTTTTCTGTTCTACGCACAATTAAGGAATCATGTGAAAAAGGCCATGTGGGGATGATCTTGTTAGAAATGCTACTTTCCTTTTTTTGATGGTTTTGGTTTTGGGGGGAGGTTGTGGTAAATCTTCATCGACAGGTGTAGCTGTAGCAATATTATTGGGTCAAATTATTTTGACTAAGTGTTAAAATAATTTGACTATTGGAATTTTGATGATGTAATGATGAATGGATTATATATGCATCTAATTATTTTTGATGCAGGTGTATTGAAGAACAATTTCATTAGACTTTGTTCTAATGAGGTTCATTAGACCGATTTGGCATTAGATGCACAAAGTTAGACGTGCAGTCTAACTAGCGAAGTTAGACGTGTAGTCTATCTGGAGGAATTAGACGTGCAATCTAACTTGTGGAGTTAGACGTGCAGTCTAATAGACTCCGTAATTAGACGTGTAGTCTAATGAATCCGGAATTAGACGTGTAGTCTAATGGATTCAGAATTAGACGTGTAGTCTAACTCAGCGTAGTTAGACGTGCAGTCTAATATATTCGGAATTAGACGTGCAGTCTAACTCAGCGAAGTTAGACGTGTAGTCTAATGAATTCAGAATTAGACGTGCAGTCTAATTCAACGGAGTTAGACGTGCAATCTAATGAATTTCGGAATTATACGTGCAGTCTAACTCGTGGAGTTAGACGTGCAGTCTAATATATTCGGAATTAGACGTGGAGTCTAACTTAGCGGAGTTAGATGTGTAGTCTAATGGAACGGAATTAGACGTGCAAGTCTAATGGATTGTAAAAGTTAGACGTGGAGTCTAACTCCTTTAGACAAGTCTGAAGTAGAACCGTAATTAGACGTGCAGTCTAACTCAGCGGAGTTAGACGTGCAGTCTAATTGAAAGAGAAAGTTAGACGTGCAGTCTAACTGGTGAAAGTTAGACGTGCAGTCTAACTCCTTCAGATTAGTATGAAGTGATTATAATTAGATGTAAGTCTAATCCCTTTAGACCAGGTGGTCTAATGGTGTATGTTATTAGACGAGGATATTTGATTTCATTAGACGAGGTCGTCTAATTGAAATACGTCTTCTTGCTTGCTTAAGCAGCTGCTTGAAGCTAACACCCGCCTACCCACGTGCTACAGCTGTACGCTACTCCTGTTCCACTTTTTAGTGAAGATCAGTACGATAACTGATGCAACCAATCAACAAATGACACGTAAGCGAATATCCTTCGCACTACTTGTTTTGTAGGTAAATCTCTGAGGAATATTCGGCGCACTACCTGTTGTGTACAGCCACGATCCTTGTATTCAGAGTCTACTGTGTACTATGGAGGCGTTTCAATGGAAGAGTGCCACGTATCATTCTGAAGATTCAACCGTTGGTACATATGCATATTTAAAGATTCTAAAGGACAACGGATAAGAGGCCGACCGGAATTACAGAGAGAGAAATCAGTCGATCATCTTGCTTACTGAAATTACTGAGAAATTAAGCTTTTGAATATTCATACCGTGAGCTGATTTCCTGATTGTACTGTGTGTTAATCAAGAGAGATTTATAATCAAAGCATCCTTTAGCTGAGTGATATTCTTCATCTTGTAAGTTGAACAGAGCGTGTTCTGTTCAATAGTGAGCTAAGTGTGTGCAAACTGTATTTGATTCGAATCATATTATAGTGAATCCTTCCGGTGGATGGAAGAATGGGTGACGTAGGAGAATTTGCTCCGAACATCCATAAACAAATTTGTGTTGTTCTTTTCTGTCATCTTCTCATTTTTCATCTTAAACTTCAAACCCAAGTAAACATTTCGCACTTGATTCTGTTTCAAGTGTTTATAAGGGTTTGCGTAGAATAGAAAGTGAATTAAATCCCTAACAAGATTTCTTTCAAACCGTTTTTCATAAGCCTTTATAAATCGTCAGACCCCCGTCTCTATTGATAAAGCCTATTATAATAGAATAAAACAAATTTTAAAAAAATGCACTTAGAGAGAGAAATTTTCTCTGGAGATTTTTTTCTCACATCGGGCACGACCGGCACATCAACGCCGCCGGAGCTTTTGACGACGGAATGATCTCAAATTTCTCCGGCAGGTGCGTCTTTTTCCCCCCTACAATCTGACCGAAGGAATTTCAATTTGAACGGAGAAATCGGGAGAAATTACGATTATAGTTTTCGGCACGATTGGCAAAATCGGCTCAATCGGCACGATCGGCACGAACAACACAAACGACACGGATTCTCGCCGCGACCGCGCTTCTACATCGGAAGTCGGCCGCCATCCTCCAGCACCTTCGATCGGTTGTCGTGCGCCCTCTGGAAAGTGTTCTGTTGTGCAAGGAACGGTCGCGGTCATCTTCTCTTACCGTTGACCGGAGCATTTCGTCAAACCCCCTTCTGTAGAGACTTGACGTCGAATTGGCATCGGTCGCCCTCCTCTTCTCACTTTTCGTTTACAGGTTAGTTCGGACCTCGGTCGGGACATCAAACCACACCGCGAGGCGCGGGTAGGTCTCCATTGAACTTCTTTATCGCCGTTTGAATCAAGTGTTCGGTCTGGAGGAAGCTTTCGTAGCTACAAACCGTTCCAAAATTGCTTAAACCCTTTCTTGTTTGAGCAATTATTTTCAAGCCCCTGTTCCGGTGCGATTGGTTTCCAATCGTGTTGTTTGCGCCCACCCTTTCCTGCAGAATTCCAACCTCTGTGGCTCCTTTGAAGACTAGGCAGTTTGCGCTTGATCTTTCCAATGACTGGTACGCGCCCGTCTAGTGTAGTTATTCGGGCAAGGGGCGTCCTTCAAGTCCGCCCTGATGATCCTAAGAAGGTGCTGAAGGGGCCGTCGACAAGCAGCAAGGCTAGGTATGATAGACGAACTCGCAGGTCTCTTAACAATCTCAGGAAGCAGAAGCCAGAAATCATGGATGAAGTCCTAAACAACGGAGAAGATGCGCCTATTGATTCTATGCCGAATACAACATCGGGTATGAGTTCTTTTCCACATGCTGATGAATTACATGAGAATAGTTTTATTGGGGATTCATACTGTAACAATATGCATGTTCATAATAGAAATGATAGGATTGAATTGATAGGAAAAGACATTACTCATATAGAAATGATAGGACTTTAATTCTAGAAAATTCTGTTGTTACTGGACTTGCTGCACAGAATGGACCGTTAGAGTCGCTGGTTGGTACCCTAGACCTGACCGGTCATTCTGTTGGGAAATTGGATTTGAAATCTTGTCTTATTGAAATTGATGACAATCGGGTCGCTTGTGCTGAAAATTCGGTCCCAATGTTGGAGATAATCTGTCAAAAAGGCTCTAAGGTAATGCAGGAAAATGACATAAATTGTACAGGTTTATTGGGTCCTATTGAAAGCTCAAAATTGGGGTCTGTTTCTGAATCGGGTGAAAACATTATGCTGAGATTTATGTCTGTTTTGAATGATCCTACTAAAGTTGGTACTGGTGTTCCTATTGAGGTAAGTATGACAGAGCTGAATAAGACTGTTGATCGAGAATTAATAGGTTCAAAGAATATTACAAGGTCGGGGTCAGTTTCAGAAGCAGGAAAACATGAAAGTTTGGGTAATTCGTGTGCAGATAAAGATCAGAAAACAAATTTTACCGGTCCTGCTAGAGTGGATGCTAAACTGGACAAAAAAATGATCATTTTGAAATTGCCTCTACAGGGTTGGAGATATTAGTTGCTCAGAGTCCATTAGGTGCAAAGAAGGATATAATTTCAGAGTCTTGTTCTACAATGAGAAATCTTGCAAATCTAAAAGTCTCGGGTTCCATTAATGATCAGAATGCTAAGTATACTTGTCCTGCTAAGGATCAAATGGAAATTCAGATATCCAGACTATGTACTAGGCTTGAAAAAGGTTGGACAGAAGACACTAAATGCGCCCAGGATTCTGAAACTGAGGCTAAAATTGCAGGATCTTCTAAACAGCCTGCACATCTAACTGAAACTGTTAAAGGACATAGTCTAATAGAATCTGGAAACACTGAAGAAATTGGATCTGAGTTAGAGCTATTCATGGAAATAAATTCAGCTCAATTAGAAAAGCCTAATAATACATATCTAAAGGATGATGAACTGAACTTGATTGGTATAGCCAATGGTGAAAGCTTAGCTGGAAATTATATTGATTCGTTGATTGATGACATCATGAATGACAATCTGGGTCTGGGTATGGATCTCATAGAAGCTACAAATAAGTTGGGTCAGAATATAAGTGAGGGTATAAGAGGTGAAGAAAGTATGAAACTGGAAGAATTAGCCAACGGTTTTCGCTTGGCTGGGTCTGAAAAAGATAATTTGGTTGCAAAAAAGTTGGGTCTAACAAGGGTGGATAACATGAATATTCAAGTCATTGATCCTGAATACGTCGGTCCTGGACACACTAAAACTACTCATGGCATTGGTCATATCTCTTCAAATGCCGGTCCTAGCTCTTCAAATGCCGGTCCTAGCTCTTTAAACACCGGTCATAACTCTTCAAATGCTGGTCCTAGATCTTCTAATGCCAGTCCTAGCTCTTCTAATGTCAGTCATAACTCTTCTAATGCCGGTCCTATCTCTTTAAATGTCGGTCCTGACATCACATATCCACCTTCTACCGGTCCTAATCGCCAAGATAATAAATCTACTAACAAAGTTATGAGCCACCGGTCGAATCAAAAGAACCAAAACATAGATGTTGATTTGGAATCAGACGATAGCACTCACTATGATGAAACAATAATATGCGACCTCGAATATCATAAGTCCATGAAGAAGATATCGGCAACAAAGATCAAACCAAAAGCAAAGAGGCATAATTCTTCCAAAACAAGTGTTGAAATTGAAAAGATCGATCAAGAAACCGGATCGAATAATTCTAAAACAGCTAAGAAGGGTAAAAATGGATCGAAAATCAAAGAAAGGAAAAACATGAAGGCAAATAACTCAAGTTCTAAGAAGAATGCTGAAGTAAATCCCAAGAAAACTGTGATACCCGAGGCTAACCCTGAGATATTGAACCTGTGTGCGTTTTCTCCACTCGTTAATCTGGATCCTAAAATACCAATTGATAGCATTCAAAAGAGGAAAACTGATACACAAGAGAAGAACACTAAAGGAGATATTCTAAAGAAGATCGGAACAATTGAAGGCACCGGTTTTGTGGGAAATATAAGGGTTAGATGGGCCGAAAAGAACAAACAAGTCAGGAAAGATAGCATCCCTGAAACAGTCATCTCCTCAGATCCTCCTACTGCTGCAATTCCTAGAAAAGAAAATACTCAGGCTGATAATAAGGATCCTACTACTAGTCCAACGTGGTCAATGAGGAAAAACGAAATAGCAAATTTGGCTGGACTGAGAAACCAGATGAATAAGCTATTTTTCCAAATTAATAAACAAGAGATTACGATGCCCCAAGAAAGAAATGATCAGTTGAATGCTCAGTTCAACCGTCACTATCTAAAGAATTGGAATCTCTTCAACAAAGACCAATATGATGAAGTGATCAAGTGGACGGTTGACGCCATGAAGGAAATTTCGAAATGTAATAAAACAAAGGTGTACACAATCATGAGCAACCCAAACAAAACATGGCAAGAAGGAAAGGTGTGGAATGGAAATGCCATGAGAGATCCAGAAAAGGGAAAATTCCAGATAGACACTTTATTCCCAAAGGTAATTACACTTGATCATCCGCACCGGTTTGAGCTCCCACCAGAAATTGAAGCAAAATGTGTCAAGGCATGGGAGTTTGTCATAGTTGGTCATTTTATGGGAAACATGAATGCACCATTTGCTGAGGTTAAAAGAACGTTGATGGGTCAGTAGGAATCCTCTGGTCTAGAGAGGATCACAATCAATGATCAATGATTCTACTTTCTATCCTTAAGGAATGGAAGTGAAATAAAGTCGATCATAAAGAGCGAATATACTTTTATCAGGGGAAAAAGATTCAAGTTGTGCAAGTGGAGCGAGGAACTTAATACTAATCATAGACCGCCTGAACTTGAACAAATCTAGGTGAATCTCAAGAATGTTTCACCACACATGTGCAACCCGATGGGTCTTGATTCGATTT